>NW_026909174.1:0-143330 GCF_033115175.1 Lepus europaeus | reverse complement strand
TGCAAATAGGCCCCCCGGGAAGCCCCGCCTGCCCTAGGGGCTTGTCGGGTGGGGCCGACGCAAGGTGGTTGACTGGGGAGGGCTGCTGCTGCCACACACCCACTCCTGAAGCCCACTGGGGCGGTCCAAGGGCGAGGAGCTCGGAGCTCGGTCAGGGCTGTCCCAGCAGAACTTTTTGAGGGTGGACGGACACGCCCGCGGGCAATCAGGTGTTGCGGGCAGGCCCCGGGGGCAGGCCCTGCTGAGTCCCCGAGCGCCACCTGGGTTCCTGCCACCACCCTTGGGCCGGGATGAGGTGCCACCTTGTGCGTAGAAGCCCTGCACACAGGCAAGAAGCCCCCCAGGCCCGCGGCGCACCCGACCCTGGAGCCCCCTGGCCGGATGCAGCCACAGGGAACGGGGCTTCTGAGTTGGCAGGCCCCATTCCCGAAGCATCCACGGGCACTTCCCGAAGGGCTGACACCTGCTGCGCCTCAGCAGCCAGCCAACCTCCCTCCCTCTGGTCGGGCACTGCACGCCACACAGCCACTTGTGTCCCCTGTGTCCCTCCCTGGAGGCCGCAGCGCGTTTTGGGTTTTGGCGCGGACGGGCCCCTCTCGGCTTCCGTAGTCCATTTGCCCCCGGAGCCTGCCAGACCCCTGGCTCTAGGAAGCTGCACAGGGGCGCTGCCAACAGCCCCCAGGTGCTGGCTAGCCGCCTCGGCCGGCCACAGGGGGAGCACACACACCTGCGGGTGTCCCCGGGCCGCACACACGAACTGCCCCGCGCTTCCCGGCGTTGCAAATAGGCCCCCCGGGAAGCCCCGCCCGCCCTAGGGGCTTGTCGGGTGGGGCCGACGCAAGGTGGTTGACTGGGGAGGGCTGCTGCTGCCACACACCCACTCCTGAAGCCCACTGGGGCGGTCCAAGGGCGAGGAGCTCGGAGCTCGGTCAGGGCTGTCCCAGCAGAACTTTTTGAGGGTGGACGGACACGCCCGCGGGCAATCAGGTGTTGCGGGCAGGCCCCGGGGGCAGGACCTGCTGAGTCCCCGAGCGCCACCTGGGTTCCTGCCACCACCCTTGGGCCGGGAAGAGGTGCCACCTTGTGCGTAGAAGCCCTGCACACAGGCAAGAAGCCCCCCAGGCCCGCGGCGCACCCGACCCTGGAGCCCCCTGGCCGGATGCAGCCACAGGGAACGGGGGTTCTGAGTTGGCAGGCCCCATTCCCGAAGCATCCACGGGCACTTCCCGAAGGGCTGACACCTGCTGCGCCTCAGCAGCCAGCCAACCTCCCTCCCTCTGGTCGGGCACTGCAAGCCACACAGCCACTTGTGTCCCCTGTGTCCCTCCCTGGAGGCCGCAGCGCGTTTTGGGTTTTGGCGCGGACGGGCCCCTCTCGGCTTCCGTAGTCCATTTGACCCCGGAGCCTGCCAGACCCCTGGCTCTAGGAGGCTGCCCAGGGGCGCTGCCAACAGCCCCCAGGTGCTGGCTAGCCGCCTCGGCCGGCCACGGGGGGAGCACACACACCTGCGGGTGTCCCCGGGCCGCACACACGAACTGCCCCGCGCTTCCCGGCGTTGCAAATAGGCCCCCCCCCGGCGTTGCAAATAGGCCCCCCGGGAAGCCCCGCCCGCCCTAGGGGATTGTCGGGTGGGGCCGACGCAAGGTGGTTGACTGGGGAGGGCTGCTGCTGGCACACACCCACTCCTGAAGCCCACTGGGGCGGTCCAAGGGCGAGGAGCTCGGAGCTCGGTCAGGGCTGTCCCAGCAGAACTTTTTGAGGGTGGACGGACACGCCCGCGGGCAATCAGGTGTTGCGGGCAGGCCCCGGGGGCAGGCCCTGCTGAGTCCCCGAGCGCCACCTGGGTTCCTGCCACCACCCTTGGGCCGGGATGAGGTGCCACCTTGTGCGTAGAAGCCCTGCACACAGGCAAGAAGCCCCCCAGGCCCGCGGCACACCCGACCCTGGAGCCCCCTGGCCGGATGCAGCCACAGGGAACGGGGCTTCTGAGTTGGCAGGCCCCATTCCCGAAGCATCCACGGGCACTTCCCGAAGGGCTGACACCTGCTGCGCCTCAGCAGCCAGCCAACCTCCCTCCCTCTGGTCGGGCACTGCACGCCACACAGTCACTTGTGTCCCCTGTGTCCCTCCCTGGAGGCCGCAGCGCGTTTTGGGTTTTGGCGCGGACGGGCCCCTCTCGGCTTCCGTAGTCCATTTGCCCCCGGAGCCTGCCAGACCCCTGGCTCTAGGAGGCTGCCCAGGGGCGCTGCCAACAGCCCCCAGGTGCTGGCTAGCCGCCTCGGCCGGCCACGGGGGGAGCACACACACCTGCGGGTGTCCCCGGGCCGCACACACGAACTGCCCCGCGCTTCCCGGCGTTGCAAATAGGCCCCCCCCCGGCGTTGCAAATAGGCCCCCCGGGAAGCCCCGCCCGCCCTAGGGGCTTGTCGGGTGGGGCCGACGCAAGGTGGTTGACTGGGGAGGGCTGCTGCTGGCACACACCCACTCCTGAAGCCCACTGGGGCGGTCCAAGGGCGAGGAGCTCGGAGCTCGGTCAGGGCTGTCCCAGCAGAACTTTTTGAGGGTGGACGGACACGCCCGCGGGCAATCAGGTGTTGCGGGCAGGCCCCGGGGGCAGGCCCTGCTGAGTCCCCGAGCGCCACCTGGGTTCCTGCCACCACCCTTGGGCCGGGATGAGGTGCCACCTTGTGCGTAGAAGCCCTGCACACAGGCAAGAAGCCCCCAGGCCCGCGGCGCACCCGACCCTGGAGCCCCCTGGCCGGATGCAGCCACAGGGAACGGGGCTTCTGAGTTGGCAGGCCCCATTCCCGAAGCATCCACGGGCACTTCCCGAAGGGCTGACACCTGCTGCGCCTCAGCAGCCAGCCAACCTCCCTCCCTCTGGTCGGGCACTGCACGCCACACAGTCACTTGTGTCCCCTGTGTCCCTCCCTGGAGGCCGCAGCGCGTTTTGGGTTTTGGCGCGGACGGGCCCCTCTCGGCTTCCGTAGTCCATTTGCCCCCGGAGCCTGCCAGACCCCTGGCTCTAGGAGGCTGCCCAGGGGCGCTGCCAACAGCCCCCAGGTGCTGGCTAGCCGCCTCGGCCGGCCACGGGGGGAGCACACACACCTGCGGGTGTCCCCGGGCCGCACACACGAACTGCCCCGGGATTCCCGGCGTTGCAAATAGGCCCCCCGGGAAGCCCCGCCCGCCCTAGGGTTTGTCGGGTGGGGCCGACGCAAGGTGGTTGACTGGGGAGGGCTGCTGCTGCCACACACCCACTCCTGAAGCCCACTGGGGCGGTCCAAGGGCGAGGAGCTCGGAGCTCGGTCAGGGCTGTCCCAGCAGAACTTTTTGAGGGTGGACGGACACGCCCGCGGGCAATCAGGTGTTGCGGGTAGGTCCCGGGGGCAGGCCCTGCTGAGTCCCCGAGCGCCACCTGGGTTCCTGCCACCACCCTTGGGCCGGGATGAGGTGCCACCTTGTGCGTAGAAGCCCTGCACACAGGCAAGAAGCCCCCCAGGCCCGCGGCGCACCCGACCCTGGAGCCCCCTGGCTAGATGCAGCCACAGGGAACGGGGCTTCTGAGTTGGCAGGCCCCATTCCCGAAGCATCCACGGGCACTTCCCGAAGGGCTGACACCTGCTGCGCCTCAGCAGCCAGCCAACCTCCCTCCCTCTGGTCGGGCACTGCACGCCACACAGCCACTTGTGTCCTCTGTGTCCCTCCCTGGAGGCCGCAGCGCGTTTTGGGTTTTGGCGCGGACGGGCCCCTCTCGGCTTCCGTAGTCCATTTGCCCCCGGAGCCTGCCAGACCCCTGGCTCTAGGAGGCTGCCCAGGGGCGCTGCCAACAGCCCCCAGGTGCTGGCTAGCCGCCTCGGCCGGCCACGGGGGGAGCACACACACCTGCGGGTGTCCCCGGGCCGCAAACACGAACTGCCCCGCGCTTCCCGGCGTTGCAAATAGGCCCCCCGGGAAGCCCCGCCCGCCCTAGGGGCTTGTCGGGTGGGTCCGACGCAAGGTGGTTGACTGGGGAGGGCTGCTGCTGCCACACACCCACTCCTGAAGCCCACTGGGGCGGTCCAAGGGCGAGGAGCTCGGAGCTCGGTCAGGGCTGTCCCAGCAGAACTTTTTGAGGGTGGACGGACACGCCCGCGGGCAATCAGGTGTTGCGGGTAGGCCCCGGGGGCAGGACCTGCTGAGTCCCCGAGCGCCACCTGGGTTCCTGCCACCACCCTTGGGCCGGGAAGAGGTGCCACCTTGTGCGTAGAAGCCCTGCACACAGGCAAGAAGCCCCCCAGGCCCGCGGCGCACCCGACCCTGGAGCCCCCTGGCCGGCTGCAGCCACAGGGAACGGGGGTTCTGAGTTGGCAGGCCCCATTCCCGAAGCATCCACGGGCACTTCCCGAAGGGCTGACACTGCTGCGCCTCAGCAGCCAGCCAACCTCCCTCCCTCTGGTCGGGCACTGCAAGCCACACAGCCACTTGTGTCCCCTGTGTCCCTCCCTGGAGGCCGCAGCGCGTTTTGGGTTTTGGCGCGGACGGGCCCCTCTCGGCTTCCGTAGTCCATTTGCCCCCGGAGCCTGCCAGACCCCTGGCTCTAGGAGGCTGCCCAGGGGCGCTGCCAACAGCCCCCAGGTGCTGGCTAGCCACCTCGGCCGGACACGGGGGGAGCACATACACCTGCGGGTGTCCCCGGGCCGCACACACGAACTGCCCCGCGCTTCCCGGCGTTGCAAATAGGCCCCCCCGGCGTTGCAAATAGGCCCCCCGGGAAGCCCCGCCTGCCCTAGGGGCTTGTCGGGTGGGGCCGACGCAAGGTGGTTGACTGGGGAGGGCTGCTGCTGCCACACACCCACTCCTGAAGCCCACTGGGGCGGTCCAAGGGCGAGGAGCTCGGAGCTCGGTCAGGGCTGTCCCAGCAGAACTTTTTGAGGGTGGACGGACACGCCCGCGGGCAATCAGGTGTTGCGGGCAGGCCCCGGGGGCAGGCCCTGCTGAGTCCCCGAGCGCCACCTGGGTTCCTGCCACCACCCTTGGGCCGGGATGAGGTGCCACCTTGTGCGTAGAAGCCCTGCACACAGGCAAGAAGCCCCCCAGGCCCGCGGCGCACCCGACCCTGGAGCCCCCTGGCCGGATGCAGCCACAGGGAACGGGGCTTCTGAGTTGGCAGGCCCCATTCCCGAAGCATCCACGGGCACTTCCCGAAGGGCTGACACCTGCTGCGCCTCAGCAGCCAGCCAACCTCCCTCCCTCTGGTCGGGCACTGCACGCCACACAGCCACTTGTGTCCCCTGTGTCCCTCCCTGGAGGCCGCAGCGCGTTTTGGGTTTTGGCGCGGACGGGCCCCTCTCGGCTTCCGTAGTCCATTTGCCCCCGGAGCCTGCCAGACCCCTGGCTCTAGGAAGCTGCACAGGGGCGCTGCCAACAGCCCCCAGGTGCTGGCTAGCCGCCTCGGCCGGCCACAGGGGGAGCACACACACCTGCGGGTGTCCCCGGGCCGCACACACGAACTGCCCCGCGCTTCCCGGCGTTGCAAATAGGCCCCCCGGGAAGCCCCGCCCGCCCTAGGGGCTTGTCGGGTGGGGCCGACGCAAGGTGGTTGACTGGGGAGGGCTGCTGCTGCCACACACCCACTCCTGAAGCCCACTGGGGCGGTCCAAGGGCGAGGAGCTCGGAGCTCGGTCAGGGCTGTCCCAGCAGAACTTTTTGAGGGTGGACGGACACGCCCGCGGGCAATCAGGTGTTGCGGGCAGGCCCCGGGGGCAGGACCTGCTGAGTCCCCGAGCGCCACCTGGGTTCCTGCCACCACCCTTGGGCCGGGAAGAGGTGCCACCTTGTGCGTAGAAGCCCTGCACACAGGCAAGAAGCCCCCCAGGCCCGCGGCGCACCCGACCCTGGAGCCCCCTGGCCGGATGCAGCCACAGGGAACGGGGGTTCTGAGTTGGCAGGCCCCATTCCCGAAGCATCCACGGGCACTTCCCGAAGGGCTGACACCTGCTGCGCCTCAGCAGCCAGCCAACCTCCCTCCCTCTGGTCGGGCACTGCAAGCCACACAGCCACTTGTGTCCCCTGTGTCCCTCCCTGGAGGCCGCAGCGCGTTTTGGGTTTTGGCGCGGACGGGCCCCTCTCGGCTTCCGTAGTCCATTTGCCCCCGGAGCCTGCCAGACCCGTGGCTCTAGGAGGCTGCCCAGGGGCGCTGCCAACAGCCCCCAGGTGCTGAATAGCCGCCTCGGCCGGCCACGGGGGGAGCACACACACCTGCGGGTGTCCCCGGGCCACACACACGAACTGCCCCGCGCTTCCCGGCGTTGCAAATAGGCCCCCCCCGGCGTTGCAAATAGGCCCCCCGGGAAGCCCTGCCCGCCCTAGGGGCTTGTCGGGTGGGGCCGACGCAAGGTGGTTGACTGGGGAGGGCTGCTGCTGGCACACACCCACTCCTGAAGCCCACTGGGGCGGTCCAAGGACGAGGAGCTCGGAGCTCGGTCAGGGCTGTCCCAGCAGAACTTTTTGAGGGTGGACGGACACGCCCGCAGGCAATCAGGTGTTGCGGGCAGCCCCGGGGGCAGGCCCTGCTGAGTCCCCGAGCGCCACCTGGGTTCCTGCCACCACCCTTGGGCCGGGATGAGGTGCCACCTTGTGCGTAGAAGCCCTGCACACAGGCAAGAAGCCCCCCAGGCCCGCGGCGCACCCGACCCTGGAGCCCCCTGGCCGGATGCAGCCACAGGGAACGGGGCTTCTGAGTTGGCAGGCCCCATTCCCGAAGCATCCACGGGCACTTCCCGAAGGGCTGACACCTGCTGCGCCTCAGCAGCCAGCCAACCTCCCTCCCTCTGGTCGGGCACTGCACGCCACACAGCCACTTGTGTCCCCTGTGTCCCTCCCTGGAGGCCGCAGCGCGTTTTGGGTTTTGGCGCGGACGGGCCCCTCTCGGCTTCCGTAGTCCATTTGCCCCCGGAGCCTGCCAGACCCCTGGCTCTAGGAGGCTGCCCAGGGGCGCTGCCAACAGCCCCCAGGTGCTGGCTAGCCGCCTCGGCCGGCCACGGGGGAGCACACACAGCTACGTGTGTCCCCGGGGCGCACACACGAACTGCCCCGGGATTCCCGGCGTTGCAAATAGGCCCCCCTGGAAGCCCCGCCCGCCCTAGGGGCTTGTTGGGTGGGGCCGACGCAAGGTGGTTGACTGGGGAGGGCTGCTGCTGCCACACACCCACTCCTGAAGCCCACTGGGGCGGTCCAAGGGCGAGGAGCTCGGAGCTCGGTCAGGGCTGTCCCAGCAGAACTTTTTGAGGGTGGACGGACACGCCCGCGGGCAATCAGGTGTTGCGTGTAGGTCCCGGGGGCAGGCCCTGCTGAGTCCCCGAGCGCCACCTGGGTTCCTGCCACCACCCTTGGGCCGGGATGAGGTGCCACCTTGTGCGTAGAAGCCCTGCACACAGGCAAGAAGCCCCCCAGGCCCGCGGCGCACCCGACCCTGGAGCCCCCTGGCCGGCTGCAGCCACAGGGAACGGGGGTTCTGAGTTGGCAGGCCCCATTCCCGGAGCATCCACGGGCACTTCCCGAAGGGCTGACACCTGCTGCGCCTCAGCAGCCAGCCAACCTCCCTCCCTCTGGTCGGGCACTGCACGCCACACAGCCACTTGTGTCCCCTGTGTCCCTCCCTGGAGGCCGCAGCGCGTTTTGGGTTTTGGCGCGGACGGGCCCCTCTCGGCTTCCGTAGTCCATTTGCCCCCGGAGCCTGCCAGACCCCTGGCTCTAGGAGGCGGCCCAGGGGCGCTGCCAACAGCCCCCAGGTGCTGGCTAGCCGCCTCGGCCGGCCACGGGGGGAGCACACACACCTGCGGGTGTCCCCGGGCCGCACACACGAACTGCCCCGCGCTTCCCGGCGTTGCAAATAGGCCCCCCCCGGCGTTGCAAATAGGCCCCCCGGGAAGCCCCGCCCGCCCTAGGGGCTTGTCGGGTGGGGCCGACGCAAGGTGGTTGACTGGGGAGGGCTGCTGCTGCCACACACCCACTCCTGAAGCCCACTGGGGCGGTCCAAGGGCGAGGAGCTCGGAGCTCGGTCAGGGCTGTCCCAGCAGAACTTTTTGAGGGTGGACGGACACGCCCGCGGGCAATCAGGTGTTGCGGGCAGGCCCCGGGGGCAGGCCCTGCTGAGTCCCCGAGCGCCACCTGGGTTCCTGCCACCACCCTTGGGCCGGGATGAGGTGCCACCTTGTGCGTAGAAGCCCTGCACACAGGCAAGAAGCTCCCCAGGCCCGCGGCGCACCCGACCCTGGAGCCCCCTGGCCGGATGCAGCCACAGGGAACGGGGGTTCTGAGTTGGCAGGCCCCATTCCCGAAGCATCCACGGGCACATCCCGAAGGGCTGACACCTGCTGCGCCTCAGCAGCCAGCCAACCTCCCTCCCTCTGGTCGGGCACTGCACGCCACACAGCCACTTGTGTCCCCTGTGTCCCTCCCTGGAGGCCGCAGCGCGTTTTGGGTTTTGGCGCGGACGGGCCCCTCTCGGCTTCCGTAGTCCATTTGCCCCCGGAGCCTGCCAGACCCCTGGCTCTAGGAGGCTGCCCAGGGGCGCTGCCAACAGCCCCCAGGTGCTGGCTAGCCGCCTTAGCCGGCCACGGGGGGAGCACACACAGCTACGTGTGTCCCCGGGGCGCACACACGAACTGCCCCGGGATTCCCGGCGTTGCAAATAGGCCCCCCGGGAAGCCCCGCCGCCCTAGGGGCTTGTTGGGTGGGGCCGACGCAAGGTGGTTGACTGGGGAGGGCTGCTGCTGCCACACACCCACTCCTGAAGCCAAATGGGGCGGTCCAAGGGCGAGGAGCTCGGAGCTCGGTCAGGGCTGTCCCAGCAGAACTTTTTGAGGGTGGACGGACACGCCCGCGGGCAATCAGGTGTTGCGGGTAGGTCCCGGGGGCAGGCCCTGCTGAGTCCCCGAGCGCCACCTGGGTTCCTGCCACCACCCTTGGGCCGGGATGAGGTGCCACCTTGTGCGTAGAAGCCCTGCACACAGGCAAGAAGCCCCCCAGGCCCGCGGCGCACCCGACCCTGGAGCCCCCTGGCCAGATGCAGCCACAGGGAACGGGGCTTCTGAGTTGGCAGGCCCCATTCCCGAAGCATCCACGGGCACTTCCCGAAGGGCTGACACCTGCTGCGCCTCAGCAGCCAGCCAACCTCCCTCCCTCTGGTCGGGCACTGCACGCCACACAGCCACTTGTGTCCCCTGTGTCCCTCCCTGGAGGCCGCAGCGCGTTTTGGGTTTTGGCGCGGACGGGCCCCTCTCGGCTTCCGTAGTCCATTTGCCCCCGGAGCCTGCCAGACCCCTGGCTCTAGGAGGCTGCCCAGGGGCGCTGCCAACCGCCCCCAGGTGCTGGCTAGCCGCCTCGGCCGGCCACGGGGGGAGCACACACACCTGCGGGTGTCCCCGGGCCGCACACACGAACTGCCCCGCGCTTCCCGGCGTTGCAAATAGGCCCCCCGGGAAGCCCGGCCCGCCCTAGGGGCTTGTCGGGTGGGGCCGACGCAAGGTGGTTGACTGGGGAGGGCTGCTGCTGCCACACACCCACTCCTGAAGCCCACTGGGGCGGTCCAAGGGCGAGGAGCTCGGAGCTCGGTCAGGGCTGTCCCAGCAGAACTTTTTGAGGGTGGACGGACACGCCCGCGGGCAATCAGGTGTTGCGGGCAGGCCCCGGGGGCAGGACCTGCTGAGTCCCCGAGCGCCACCTGGGTTCCTGCCACCACCCTTGGGCCGGGATGAGGTGCCACCTTGTGCGTAGAAGCCCTGCACACAGGCAAGAAGCCCCCCAGGCCCGCGGCGCACCCGACCCTGGAGCCCCCTGGCCGGATGCAGCCACAGGGAACGGGGCTTCTGAGTTGGCAGGCCCCATTCCCGAAGCATCCACGGGCACTTCCCGAAGGGCTGACACCTGCTGCGCCTCAGCAGCCAGCCAACCTCCCTCCCTCTGGTCGGGCACTGCACGCCACACAGCCACTTGTGTCCCCTGTGTCCCTCCCTGGAGGCCGCAGTGCGTTTTGGGTTTTGGCGCGGACGGGCCCCTCTTGGCTTCCGTAGTCCATTTGCCCCCGGAGCGTGCCAGACCCCTGGCTCTAGGAGGCTGCCCAGGGGCGCTGCCAACAGCCCCCAGGTGCTGGCTAGCCGCCTCGGCCGGCCACGGGGGGAGCACACACACCTGCGGGTGTCCCCGGGCCGCACACACGAACTGCCCCGCGCTTCCCGGCGTTGCAAATAGGCCCCCCGGGAAGCCCCGCCCGCCCTAGGGGCTTGTCGGGTGGGGCCGACGCAAGGTGGTTGACTGGGGAGGGCTGCTGCTGCCACACACCCACTCCTGAAGCCCACTGGGGCGGTCCAAGGGCGAGGAGCTCGGAGCTCGGTCAGGGCTGTCCCAGCAGAACTTTTTGAGTGTGGACGGACACGCCCGCGGGCAATCAGGTGTTGCGGGCAGGCCCCGGGGGCAGGACCTGCTGAGTCCCCGAGCGCCACCTGGGTTCCTGCCACCACCCTTGGGCCGGGATGAGGTGCCACCTTGTGCGTAGAAGCCCTGCACACAGGCAAGAAGCCCCCCAGGCCCGCGGCGCACCCGACCCTGGAGCCCCCTGGCCGGATGCAGCCACAGGGAACGGGGCTTCTGAGTTGGCAGGCCCCATTCCCGAAGCATCCACGGGCACATCCCGAAGGGCTGACACCTGCTGCGCCTCAGCAGCCAGCCAACCTCCCTCCCTCTGGTCGGGCACTGCACGCCACACAGCCACTTGTGTCCCCTGTGTCCCTCCCTGGAGGCCGCAGCGCGTTTTGGGTTTTGGCGCGGACGGGCCCCTCTCGGCTTCCGTAGTCCATTTGCCCCCGGAGCCTGCCAGACCCCTGGCTCTAGGAGGCTGCCCAGGGGCGCTGCCAACAGCCCCCAGGTGCTGGCTAGCCGCCTTAGCCGGCCACGGGGGGAGCACACACAGCTACGTGTGTCCCCGGGGCGCACACACGAACTGCCCCGGGATTCCCGGCGTTGCAAATAGGCCCCCCGGGAAGCCCCGCCGCCCTAGGGGCTTGTTGGGTGGGGCCGACGCAAGGTGGTTGACTGGGGAGGGCTGCTGCTGCCACACACCCACTCCTGAAGCCCACTGGGGCGGTCCAAGGGCGAGGAGCTCGGAGCTCGGTCAGGGCTGTCCCAGCAGAACTTTTTGAGGGTGGACGGACACGCCCGCGGGCAATCAGGTGTTGCGGGTAGGTCCCGGGGCCAGGCCCTGCTGAGTCCCCGAGCGCCACCTGGGTTCCTGCCACCACCCTTGGGCCGGGATGAGGTGCCACCTTGTGCGTAGAAGCCCTGCACACAGGCAAGAAGCCCCCCAGGCCCGCGGCGCACCCGACCCTGGAGCCCCCTGGCCAGATGCAGCCACAGGGAACGGGGCTTCTGAGTTGGCAGGCCCCATTCCCGAAGCATCCACGGGCACTTCCCGAAGGGCTGACACCTGCTGCGCCTCAGCAGCCAGCCAACCTCCCTCCCTCTGGTCGGGCACTGCACGCCACACAGCCACTTGTGTCCCCTGTGTCCCTCCCTGGAGGCCGCAGCGCGTTTTGGGTTTTGGCGCGGACGGGCCCCTCTCGGCTTCCGTAGTCCATTTGCCCCCGGAGCCTGCCAGACCCCTGGCTCTAGGAGGCTGCCCAGGGGCGCTGCCAACCGCCCCCAGGTGCTGGCTAGCCGCCTCGGCCGGCCACGGGGGGAGCACACACACCTGCGGGTGTCCCCGGGCCGCACACACGAACTGCCCCGCGCTTCCCGGCGTTGCAAATAGGCCCCCCGGGAAGCCCCGCCCGCCCTAGGGGCTTGTCGGGTGGGGCCGACGCAAGGTGGTTGACTGGGGAGGGCTGCTGCTGCCACACACCCACTCCTGAAGCCCACTGGGGCGGTCCAAGGGCGAGGAGCTCGGAGCTCGGTCAGGGCTGTCCCAGCAGAACTTTTTGAGGGTGGACGGACACGCCCGCGGGCAATCAGGTGTTGCGGGCAGGCCCCGGGGGCAGGACCTGCTGAGTCCCCGAGCGCCACCTGGGTTCCTGCCACCACCCTTGGGCCGGGATGAGGTGCCACCTTGTGCGTAGAAGCCCTGCACACAGGCAAGAAGCCCCCCAGGCCCGCGGCGCACCCGACCCTGGAGCCCCCTGGCCGGATGCAGCCACAGGGAACGGGGCTTCTGAGTTGGCAGGCCCCATTCCCGAAGCATCCACGGGCACTTCCCGAAGGGCTGACACCTGCTGCGCCTCAGCAGCCAGCCAACCTCCCTCCCTCTGGTCGGGCACTGCACGCCACACAGCCACTTGTGTCCCCTGTGTCCCTCCCTGGAGTCCGCAGTGCGTTTTGGGTTTTGGCGCGGACGGGCCCCTCTTGGCTTCCGTAGTCCATTTGCCCCCGGAGCCTGCCAGACCCCTGGCTCTAGGAGGCTGCCCAGGGGCGCTGCCAACAGCCCCCAGGTGCTGGCTAGCCGCCTCGGCCGGCCACGGGGGGAGCACACACACCTGCGGGTGTCCCCGGGCCGCACACACGAACTGCCCCGCGCTTCCCGGCGTTGCAAATAGGCCCCCCGGGAAGCCCCGCCTGCCCTAGGGGCTTGTCGGGTGGGGCCGACGCAAGGTGGTTGACTGGGGAGGGCTGCTGCTGCCACACACCCACTCCTGAAGCCCACTGGGGCGGTCCAAGGGCGAGGAGCTCGGAGCTCGGTCAGGGCTGTCCCAGCAGAACTTTTTGAGTGTGGACGGACACGCCCGCGGGCAATCAGGTGTTGCGGGCAGGCCCCGGGGGCAGGACCTGCTGAGTCCCCGAGCGCCACCTGGGTTCCTGCCACCACCCTTGGGCCGGGAAGAGGTGCCACCTTGTGCGTAGAAGCCCTGCACACAGGCAAGAAGCCCCCCAGGCCCGCGGCGCACCCGACCCTGGAGCCCCCTGGCCGGATGCAGCCACAGGGAACGGGGGTTCTGAGTTGGCAGGCCCCATTCCCGAAGCATCCACGGGCACTTCCCGAAGGGCTGACACCTGCTGCGCCTCAGCAGCCAGCCAACCTCCCTCCCTCTGGTCGGGCACTGCAAGCCACACAGCCACTTGTGTCCCCTGTGTCCCTCCCTGGAGGCCGCAGCGCGTTTTGGGTTTTGGCGCGGACGGGCCCCTCTCGGCTTCCGTAGTCCATTTGCCCCCGGAGCCTGCCAGACCCCTGGCTCTAGGAGGCTGCCCAGGGGCGCTGCCAACAGCCCCCAGGTGCTGGCTAGCCGCCTCGGCCGGCCACGGGGGGAGCACACACACCTGCGGGTGTCCCCGGGCCGCACACACGAACTGCCCCGCGCTTCCCGGCGTTGCAAATAGGCCCCCCCCGGCGTTGCAAATAGGCCCCCCGGGAAGCCCCGCCCGCCCTAGGGGCTTGTCGGGTGGGGCCGACGCAAGGTGGTTGACTGGGGAGGGCTGCTGCTGCCACACACCCACTCCTGAAGCCCACTGGGGCGGTCCAAGGGCGAGGAGCTCGGAGCTCGGTCAGGGCTGTCCCAGCAGAACTTTTTGAGGGTGGACGGACACGCCCGCGGGCAATCAGGTGTTGCGGGCAGGCCCCGGGGGCAGGCCCTGCTGAGTCCCCGAGCGCCACCTGGGTTCCTGCCACCACCCTTTGGCCGGGATGAGGTGCCACCTTGTGCGTAGAAGCCCTGCACACAGGCAAGAAGCCCCCCAGGCCCGCGGCGCACCCGACCCTTGAGCCCCCTGGCCGGATGCAGCCACAGGGAACGGGGCTTCTGAGTTGGCAGGCCCCATTCCCGAAGCATCCACGGGCACTTCCCGAAGGGCTGACACCTGCTGCGCCTCAGCAGCCAGCCAACCTCCCTCCCTCTGGTCGGGCACTGCACGCCACACAGCCACTTGTGTCCCCTGTGTCCCTCCCTGGAGGCCGCAGCGCGTTTTGGGTTTTGGCGCGGACGGGCCCCTCTCGGCTTCCGTAGTCCATTTGCCCCCGGAGCCTGCCAGACCCCTGGCTCTAGGAGGCTGCCCAGGGGCGCTGCCAACAGCCCCCAGGTGCTGGCTAGCCGCCTCAGCCGGCCACGGGGGGAGCACACACAGCTACGTGTGTCCCCGGGGCGCACACACGAACTGCCCCGGGATTCCCGGCGTTGCAAATAGGCCCCCCGGGAAGCCCCGCCGCCCTAGGGGCTTGTTGGGTGGGGCCGACGCAAGGTGGTTGACTGGGGAGGGCTGCTGCTGCCACACACCCACTCCTGAAGCCCACTGGGGCGGTCCAAGGGCGAGGAGCTCGGAGCTCGGTCAGGGCTGTCCCAGCAGAACTTTTTGAGGGTGGACGGACACGCCCGCGGGCAATCAGGTGTTGCGGGTAGGTCCCGGGGCCAGGCCCTGCTGAGTCCCCGAGCGCCACCTGGGTTCCTGCCACCACCCTTGGGCCGGGATGAGGTGCCACCTTGTGCGTAGAAGCCCTGCACACAGGCAAGAAGCCCCCCAGGCCCGCGGCGCACCCGACCCTGGAGCCCCCTGGCCAGATGCAGCCACAGGGAACGGGGCTTCTGAGTTGGCAGGCCCCATTCCCGAAGCATCCACGGGCACTTCCCGAAGGGCTGACACCTGCTGCGCCTCAGCAGCCAGCCAACCTCCCTCCCTCTGGTCGGGCACTGCACGCCACACAGCCACTTGTGTCCCCTGTGTCCCTCCCTGGAGGCCGCAGCGCGTTTTGGGTTTTGGCGCGGACGGGCCCCTCTCGGCTTCCGTAGTCCATTTGCCCCCGGAGCCTGCCAGACCCCTGGCTCTAGGAGGCTGCCCAGGGGCGCTGCCAACCGCCCCCAGGTGCTAGCTAGCCGCCTCGGCCGGCCACGGGGGGAGCACACACACCTGCGGGTGTCCCCGGGCCGCACACACGAACTGCCCCGCGCTTCCCGGCGTTGCAAATAGGCCCCCCGGGAAGCCCCGCCCGCCCTAGGGGCTTGTCGGGTCGGCCGACGCAAGGTGGTTGACTGGGGAGGGCTGCTGCTGCCACACACCCACTCCTGAAGCCCACTGGGGCGGTCCAAGGGCGAGGAGCTCGGAGCTCGGTCAGGGCTGTCCCAGCAGAACTTTTTGAGGGTGGACGGACACGCCCGCGGGCAATCAGGTGTTGCGGGTAGGCCCCGGGGGCAGGACCTGCTGAGTCCCCGAGCGCCACCTGGGTTCCTGCCACCACCCTTGGGCCGGGAAGAGGTGCCACCTTGTGCGTAGAAGCCCTGCACACAGGCAAGAAGCCCCCCAGGCCCGCGGCGCACCCGACCCTGGAGCCCCCTGGCCGGATGCAGCCACAGGGAACGGGGGTTCTGAGTTGGCAGGCCCCATTCCCGAAGCATCCACGGGCACTTCCCGAAGGGCTGACACCTGCTGCGCCTCAGCAGCCAGCCAACCTCCCTCCCTCTGGTCGGGCACTGCAAGCCACACAGCCACTTGTGTCCCCTGTGTCCCTCCCTGGAGGCCGCAGCGCGTTTTGGGTTTTGGCGCGGACGGGCCCCTCTCGGCTTCCGTAGTCCATTTGCCCCCGGAGCCTGCCAGACCCGTGGCTCTAGGAGGCTGCCCAGGGGCGCTGCCAACAGCCCCCAGGTGCTGGCTAGCCGCCTCGGCCGGCCACGGGGGGAGCACACACACCTGCGGGTGTCCCCGGGCCGCACACACGAACTGCCCCGGGATTCCCGGCGTTGCAAATAGGCTCCCCGGGAAGCCCCGCCCGCCCTAGGGGCTTGTTGGGTGGGGCCGACGCAAGGTGGTTGACTGGGGAGGGCTGCTGCTGGCACACACCCACTCCTGAAGCCCACTGGGGCGGTCCAAGGGCGAGGAGCTCGGAGCTCGGTCAGGGCTGTCCCAGCAGAACTTTTTGAGGGTGGACGGACACGCCCGCGGGCAATCAGGTGTTGCGGGCAGGCCCCGGGGGCAGGCCCTGCTGAGTCCCCGAGCGCCACCTGGGTTCCTGCCACCACCCTTGGGCCGGGATGAGGTGCCACCTTGTGCGTAGAAGCCCTGCACACAGGCAAGAAGCCCCCCAGGCCCGCGGCGCACCCGACCCTGGAGCCCCCTGGCCAGATGCAGCCACAGGGAACGGGGCTTCTGAGTTGGCAGGCCCCATTCCCGAAGCATCCACGGGCACTTCCCGAAGGGCTGACACCTGCTGCGCCTCAGCAGCCAGCCAACCTCCCTCCCTCTGGTCGGGCACTGCACGCCACACAGCCACTTGTGTCCCCTGTGTCCCTCCCTGGAGGCCGCAGCGCGTTTTGGGTTTTGGCGCGGACGGGCCCCTCTCGGCTTCCGTAGTCCATTTGCCCCCGGAGCCTGCCAGAGCCCTGGCTCTAGGAGGCTGCCCAGGGGCGCTGCCAACCGCCCCCAGGTGCTGGCTAGCCGCCTCGGCCCGCCACGGGGGGAGCACACACACCTGCGGGTGTCCCCGGGCCGCACACACGAACTGCCCCGCGCTTCCCGGCGTTGCAAATAGGCCACCCCCGGCGTTGCAAATAGGCCCCCCGGGAAGCCCCGCCCGCCCTAGGGGCTTGTCGGGTGGGGCCGACGCAAGGTGGTTGACTGGGGAGGGCTGCTGCTGGCACACACCCACTCCTGAAGCCCACTGGGGCGGTCCAAGGGCGAGGAGCTCGGAGCTCGGTCAGGGCTGTCCCAGCAGAACTTTTTGAGGGTGGACGGACACGCCCGCGGGCAATCAGGTGTTGCGGGCAGGCCCCGGGGGCAGGCCCTGCTGAGTCCCCGAGCGCCACCTGGGTTCCTGCCACCACCCTTGGGCCGGGATGAGGTGCCACCTTGTGCGTAGAAGCCCTGCACACAGGCAAGAAGCCCCCAAGACCCGCGGGCGCGCCCGACTCTGCAGCCCCGCTGCCGCCCCAGGGAACGGGATGTCTGAGTGGGCAGCCCCCACTTCCCAAGCCTCCGCTGCCAGTTCCCCGAAGGGCTGGTGGCGGCTGCGCCTCAGCAGCCAGCCTCCCTTCCTCCTTCCCTCCCTCCCTTCCTCCCTCTGGTCGGGCACTGCAAGCCACACAGCCACTTGTGTCCCCTGTGTCCCTCCCTGGAGGCCGCAGCGCGTTTGGAGCCGGCGGTCCCCCTCAGCTTCCATCTTCTACTGCTATCCTAGGCTATAGCTGAGAGCTGGATTGGAAGAGGAACATCCAGGAGTAGAATTAGTGCCCATATGGGATACCGGCGCTTCAGGCCAGTGCCTTAACCTGCTGTACCACGGCGCCAGCTCTTCGATTCTTCTGTAAGTTTCCACTAGAACCATGTAAAACATCTTGAAGCTATGACAATAACAAAAATTGAAACCAATGTGCATTCAGCACAGATGGCTTTAAATCTTGCAGCCATGCTCAATTTGTCCTGATTCTGAATTATATTTCTTTATGCTTTTCCAACCTAACTAAATCTTATAAACATCTTAAAATACAATGTAGGCCGGAACCGCAGCTCACTAGGGTAATCCTCTGCCTGCGGTGCTGGTACCCTGGGTTCTAGTCCCGGTTGGGGTGCCAGATTCTGTCCCGCTTGCTCCTCTTTCAGTCCAGCTCTCTGCTGTGGCCTGGGAAGGCAGTGGAGGATGGCCCAAGTCCTTGGGCCCCGCACATGTATGGGAGACCAGCAGGAAGTATCTGGCTCCTGGTTTCGGATTGGCACAGCGTGCCAGCCGTAGCGACCATTTGGGGGGTAAACCAATGGAAGAAAAACCTTTCTCTCTCTCTCTGCCTGTTTCTAACTCTGCCTGTCAAAAATAAATACAATGTGAAAGAAGCTGAGGAATAAACAACTTACTGGCAACATATTCTTTTTTGTTAGTCTTGGGTACATGAAGATTTCTCCAGGATCTTATCTGCAAGAGAAATTATTCAGAGAGAGTGGTGAGACAAATAGTCTAGATTCTCCCTAGATTCCATTGTGCTAGCAAGATCATGAAGGAAAGGCATAGAGACAAATGGGCATATTAGCTGGGCAACAGAAATAAAGTACCCGCCCTATGGGGGAATATAGGCTTTACACATGGGAAGAGCAGCAAGGCCCTGAAAGAGCACACACAACTCTACCAATCCCTCAGGTTAAACAGAAACTATTGTTAGGCTAATTAAAATATTCATTTGTTACCAATTCTGTAAAAAAAAAATAATCAGTGCCAGGGCCATCACTGTGGGGTAGTGAGTAAAGCTTCCTGCTGCAGTGTGGGCGTCTCACATGGACACCAAATTGAGTCCTACCTGCTCCACTTCTGATCTAGCTCTCTGCTATGGACTGGGAAAGCAGTGGATGAAAACCCAAGTCCTGGGACCAGCACTGTGGCACACTGGGTTAATCTTCCACCTGCAGGACTGGCATCCCACATGGGCACTGGTTCTAGTCCCAGTTGCTTCTCTTCCAGTACAGCTCTCTGCTATGGCCCGGGAGGGCAGTGGAGAATGGCCCCGGTGCTTGGGCTCCTGCACCCATGTGGGAGACCAGAAAGGGTCACCTGGCTCCTGTCTTCAGGTTGGCGCAGCTCCAGCTATGGTGGCCATTTGCAGGGTGAACCAATGGAAGGAAGACCTTTCTCTTTGTCTCTCTCTCTCACGGTCTATAACCCTTCTGTGGTGACTGTTCCTCGCCACTGCCGGAGAATTAGGCAGGCTGCCCACGGCTTGCCTTAACCGAGGAGGGGAAAGTGCGCCACCTGCCACTCAGCCTTCCCCAAACCCAGGGGACAATCAGGCACGGTGTGGAGCCCAGTCGAAGCAGGGTCTCACTTTATTGTAAAAGAGAGGTTGTATAGGCAGGCGCCGTGGCTTACCAGGCTAATCCTCCGCCTTGCGGCGCCAGCACACCAGCTTCTATTCCCGGTTGCCCCTCTTCCAGGCCAGCTCTCTGCTATGGCCCGGGAGGGCAGTGGAGGATGGCCCAAGTCCTTGGGCCCTGCACCCGCATGGGAGACCAGGAGAAGCACCTGGCTCCTGGCTTCAGATCAGAGAGATGTGCTGGCCGCAGTGGCCACTGGAGGGTGAACCAACGGCAAAAAAGGAAGACCTTTCTCTCTGTCTCTCTCTCTCTCTCTCTCTCTCTCTCTCACTACCCACTCTGCCTGTCAAAAAAAAGAGAGGTGGTGTATATAGCTGAGGTACAGGTTGGATGGTACAGAGTGGATGAGGGCATGTGGGCAAGGGGTGGGGTGTTGTGATGCAAAAGGGCCTTAGCAACTCCTATTGTACCACCTTAATGATCCTTAGGGAGAAGCACCCTGGGGCTGGGGTGTTTGCTACCAGGGAATTGAAACTTAAAGACAGGTTTTCAAATTTGAGGCAGGCTCAGGAAGTTCCTCTAGGCCTTTCCGGATTCAGCTTCCCCCACACCCTACCTGTCAAATGAGGGGAGGGGAGGGGAGGGGAGGGAAGAGGAGGAGAGGGGAGAGAAGACCCAAGTCCTTGGGTCCCTTGCACCAACATGGGAGATTTGGAAAAAATCTCCAGGCTCCTGGCTTCAGATTGGCCCAGCCTCAGCCAATGAGGCCATTTGGGGAGTGATCAGCAGATGTAAAACCATCTCTCTTTCTGCCTCTGCCTCTCTGTAACAGCCTTTGAAATAAATAAATAAATAAATCATTAAAAAAGTCACTGCCTAAATAATTTATACTATTCATCAGGATTGTCCAATTAATTAGCAGTACACCAAAAAGAAACCTGTTTTCATTAGTATCTATATTACACAGGAAATTACTCAGGCAATACTAACTGTTTTCCTTGCAGCATCTCTCGTTTTTATGTATCTAAAATTCCATTAAAGTATACAGCTCAAAGTTAGTTTTTGGCCACAATTATATGTATAGGAAAAATCGACATAATATATCTATTACAGCTTTCTTTAACTGTTCAATGACACTCCTCTCTGTATACAAACCTTGATAGAATTCTTCTCCACAGGGACCCCTGACATTTTCCAGTTCACTTTTGTTCTAGCCCATGAGACAACAGTCAATATGATACCAACATAATTTGAAAAGTATTTTGCCTTTGGGAGTTTGCCCTCTTGTACAGTAATCATGTGGAGCATCCTGAGACTTGCCTGTTGGGCACATGGGGCCTAGGTCACAGGCTGCACAAACCAGACATTGGAAGCGTAGGCATCATGATACACTAGGTTAAGCTACTTCTCTGGACACACCACATGTATATCAGAGTGCTTGGTGTGTCCTGGCTATTTCAGACCTCCAAACCAACTTACTTCAAGTATTTTTTTAAGTTATTTGTTAAAGTTTTAGTTATTTATTTGAAATGCATAGTTACAGAGACACAGAGACAGAGAGAGAGGTCTTCCATTTGCTGGTTCACTCCCCAGGTGGCTGCAATGGCTAGAGCTACACTGATCCAAAACCAGGAGCCAGGGGCTTCTTCCAGGTCTCCCACCCACACAGGCACAAGGGCCCAAGGCCATGGGCCATCTTCTACTTTCTCAGGCCATAACAGAGAGCTAGATTGGAAGCGGGCAGCCAGAACTCAATCTGATGCCCATATGGATTGCTGGCAATGCAGGTGGTGACTTTACTCATGACACCAACAGCACCGGCACCACAAGTGTTCTTTTGAGTCAACAGGTCATGGTGCAAAAACTTGGATTTTTGCCATCTGCATGGAAACCCACATGGAGTCCCTGCATCCTGGCTTTCATAGATAGCACCCTGGCTGTTGTGGGCTTTTGCAGAGTGATCAGGCAGCCTTGGTTGGCAGTGTTCATATTTTTAAATATTTCACTTTTCTAGATTTTTGAGTCCGTATTCTGAGTCCTATTGCTTCTTTATTACCAAGAATTCCAAGACCTAACTCAGCATGGGTGCTATGGATAGCATAATGTGAGAGTTAAGATGAGGTGAGAGAACTCCCAACATTGTATCTAGTTAGCATACCTTAGAAATAGTGGCAGTCTGTAGAAGTTACAAATCTACCTACCAGAGTGGTGGGACATTTAGGGGATTTTAATGATTTCCCAAAATTTATTACAAGGAAAAATGGTAACATGGTTAAGGGCTTGCTTCCCATGATTCCTAACCATCTTCATCTTCCTGCACTACACACCCTCACCCATCACTCCCATCCATCCATGATCCATAACCACCCTGCCATGGCTTGCCTGGGCCACAGCTGGGTGCCCAGCCATGGCTGTGGGAGGGAGCTCCAATAGGAGAATAGCAGCTGTCCTAGGCACATGATCACAGCTGGGGGAGGGACATGGATAGCAGAGCACCACCACTCCAGTGGGCCCGGTGGGTGCTTGCCTGTGCCAAGGGTGGAGACTAAGCCCCGACCTCCCTGTCCCCAATTTTGGGCTTGCCAGAGTACACCTGTGAAATGCATGTCAGTAGAGAATTGTGGTTACCAACGAGTGAGGGGAGAAATGGTGGGTTAAGGACAAAGGAGATACATTGGTCATGGGGCACAAAGTTTCCACTAGACAGGAGAAATGAGTCTACAGCTGTACTGCAAAGCATGGAAACTACAATGCTGTATTTCATATTTCAGCTTGTTAAGAGAGGCTTTTGAAAGTACTCACCATACAGTATAGGAGGTGATGAATGAGTTATTCTGATTAGACAATTCCAGAATTAACACTCATCAAATGATTGCGTTGTATCCCACAGGTATCTATAGCTATTTCTCAGTTGAATAGTTTAAAAAGGCAGATTGGCTGGCGCCATGGCTTGACAGGCTAATCCTCCGCCTTGCGGAGCCGGCACACCAGCTTCTAGTCCTGGTTGGGGCGCCGGATTCTGTCCCGATTGCCCCTCTTCCAGGCCAGCTCTCTGCTATGGCCCGGGAGGGCAGTGGAGGATGGCCCAAGTCCTTGGGCCCTGCACCCGCATGGGAGACCAGGAGAAGCACCTGGCTCCTGGCTTCGGATCAGAGAGATGTGCTGGCCGCAGTGGCCACTGGAGGGTGAACCAACGGCAAAAAGGAAGACCTTTCTCTCTGTCTCTCCCTCTCTCACTATCCACACTGCGTGTCAAAAAAAAAAGAAAAGGCAAAGATTACCAGGCTACACTAAAAAAGCTAGGAACAATACAATGTGTATTAATATAAAGAGAAATGTTTAATGATTTCACAGTAGGACAAAAATGATTCTTGAAGATTTGTTAAATTGAAAGGCAGAGTTAGAGAGAAGAGATATAGATCTTCCATCCACTGGTTCACTCTCCAGATGGCCACAACAGACAGAGCTGTGCCAATCCAAAGCCAGGAAGCACAGGCTTATTCTGGGTCTCATATGTGGGTGCAGGTGTCCAAGTACTTGGGTCATCTTCTGCTGCTTTTCCAGGCACATTAGCCAGGAGCTGGATTGGAAATGGAGCAGCTGGGACTTGAACCTGGGCCTGTATGGGATGCCAGTGCTGTAAGCTGCAGTTTATCTTGGTTTAACACAGCAGTGCCCCCCCCCCCAAAAAAAAAAAAACAGGTCAGGGATACAAAGAGTTCAAAAGCTGAATGATGAAAACAATACATATAGAAGGGGCTGGGGCCATGGCTTAGAGGGTAAAGCCACCCTTCTGCAGTGTTGGAATTCCACAAGGGCACCACTTCAAGTCCCACCTCCAGTGCTGGCATCCCATATGGGCACCGGTTTGAATCCCGATTGCTCCACTTCCAATCTAGTTCTGTTATGCCCTGGAAAAGCAGTAGAAGATGGCCCAAGTCTTTGGGCCCCTGCACCTATGTGGGGGACCTGGAAGAAGCTCCTGGCTCTGGGTCAGCAGAGCTCTAGCTGTTGCAGCCAACTAGGGAGTGAACCATTGGATAGAAGACCTCCCTCTCTCTCTCTCTCTGCTTCTCTGTGCGTAACTGACTTTTAAATAGAAAAATAAATCCTTAAAACACAAATGTGTAACTGTTCATATAGATAGGCTCAAAGGGATCACATAAACAAGATCAAGTGTCTACTAATAACAATAGATAGAATTAAAAAGGAGAGAATGATCCAACATGGAAAGCAGGCCACACAGCAGACTCATAGAATGACAAATGCCCTAAACAGCACAATGACATCAGCATCTAGCTAAAAATCCCATGAGGGCATTTTAGGCATGGAAATCCAAGACACTGTAGAAAAAAAGAAAATCTACATAAATGATCTCTGTGAGTGAGACCCCAGTGGAAAGAAGAGGACATCAAAGGAGGTACCTTTTTCAGAAGGCTAGAGAGAACTTTCCACTTTTCTTATGGCCCTGTCTACATAGTAACAGAGTTTGTGGACTCAAAAGGCTTCCATAGCCTTGGCAGCTAATGACAAGAGCCTCAGGTGATCACTGACATCATAAATAAAAGTGTCAATTGTTAAATCAACAATAGGAGTCACTGTGTACTTACTCCCTATGTAGGACCTCTGTCCTTAATGAGTTGTGCTATGAGAATTAACAGTAAAACTCATCTTCAAAAGTACTTTAGACATTGTGTGTCTCTGCAAACTGTTGAAATCTTTACTTAGTACAGAGTTGGCCTTCTGTATATAAAGATAATTACAAATGAATCTTTATGAAGAATGGGCTAGCAGAGGGAGTAGAAGGTGGGACAGGAGTGGGGGTGCGAGGGTGGGAAGGGGGGAAGAACTGCTATATTCCTAAAGGTGTACCTATGAAATGTGTATTCATTAAATAAAAGCTTTCTAAAAGAAAAAGAAAGAGCCAAGAATGGGCCAAGTACCTGGAGCCCTTTCTATCCATGGTACAAACCTGGCTTGAGTTCTGAGTGCTAGGCCTTAGGCTAGTGGAGTCCAGGTATTGTGGTAGCTGGAGAAAGTCAGTTGATGGGAGAGAGAAGCACAGGGATCTCCTTTTTGCTCTGTCTCTTGGTTCCTCAAATAAAAAAAATTAAAAATTTACATCCCTGGAAACCAAAACCAGAAAGATATTGAAGAATTCTTCAAACTTGTAGTAAATAAGAATCATATTCCTAAATGGACAGTGACTTATTGAAGAAACCACATGGGAAATTCAGATGTAAGATGATTAGAATCAAAGTACAACACAAATTAATGGAATAAATGCAAAGCAAGGCTTAGGAGGAAATAGCTGTAAAGATCTATATTTCATAGTAAGATATGAAATCAATTATCTACAATTCTACCTTAAGAAACCAAAAAGCAAAATCAGAGAAAACTGGAGCCAAAAAAGGCAGAAGAAACAAAGAGTGAAGTGGAGTAGGGTGGAGAAAGGAATGTGTGGCGCTCCCCACTTTGTGTAAAAGACACAGTGCTGTGCTTCTGGCACATAGCAAGGGATGCTTCTCCCACCAAGAGCCTACAGCCTCTGCACCATGATATCAAGCTACCCTACCCAAATCTTATTTTTCAAATAAAGAAATCTTGAAAAACACAGATGTAAATAATCAAGCCCTCTTATTGTCCTAGGCTTCTAAGGTAAACATTTTAACATTTTTATTAACATTTTTAACATTTATTTATTTATGTTAAAGGCAGAGTTACAGAGAGAGAAAACAAAGAGACCTTCCATCTGTTGGTTCACTTCCCCCATGGCCACCACTACAGGGATGGGCCAGGCTGAAGCCACAGACAGAAGCTTCATCCTTGTCTCCTACAGGGGTACAGAGACCCAAGGACTTAGGCCATCCTCTCCTGCTTTCCCAGGTGCATTAGCTAGGAGATGGATCAGAATCGGGCCACCCGGAATCAGACCAGTGCCCATATGGGTTGCTACTGTCACTGGCAGCAGCTTAACCTGCTATGCCACAATGTCATAAAGGTAAGCGTTTCTAACTCAGGCCACAGTAAAGGAGGAGAAAATAGCTTACAGGAGAGGACTAGAAATTTGAAAGCAGTCAATCAAATGGAAACTTAAAAAAAGCTGCACTTCAGAAGATGATCGAAAATGTTATTAGAGGTTGCCCTCATTGTGGCCTAAAATGTTAAATAAACCTCCCCCTTCAGTGCCGGCATCGCATATGGCCACTGATTCAAATCAAGTCCTGGCTGCTCCACTTCTGATCCAACTCTCTGGGGTGGTCTGGAAAAGCAGAAGATGGCTCAAGCCCTTGGGCCTCTGCACCCATGTGAGAGACCCTGAAGAAGCTGCTGGCTACTGGTTTCGGATTGGCCCAGCTCAGGCCATTATGGCCATTTGGGGAGTGAACCAGTGGATGGAAAACCTCTCTACCCATGCCTCTCTGTAACACTGCTTTTCAAATAAATAAATAAATCATTTTAAAAAATAGAATAATGTCTTAACTAAGACATTAAAAACCCACAAATTTCACCAGTTCATTGAGTCTCCTATAATTGCTTTTTTCTCTTTTTTTTCTCTTTTGATCTCCATTAGCAGTTTCACGATTCTGTTTTATTTTTCAGAATTCTAGAAATTCATGGTTACCCCATTGATCTTCCATAAGAAACCCATATTTATAATAATTTTTAATGGTCTTATGAATATAAATCTTCCTGGAGAAGAACTAGAACTGTGAATGACAAAGACAAATCATCACAATTGAAATGTTTAAAGTAATTTAGCAATTTAGCAAAGGAGATGCCCACAGGATTTGAAAAAGCACAGCAGTATTTTACAAACCAGTTCATCATTTCGGGCAATGATAGCACTGGAGCAATTTCAAAATTCTTCTAAAGTACCCAAGGAACCCCCCTCCGCTTTTTGAAGAACAGCAGCTTGTTAGATTTCACCATTGGACTTCTGCATGTTACCTAACCCCTGGGAAACTCACATCAATAGCATTTCTATATCAATGTAACAACTTGAAATTTATGATATTACAACTAGATAATACTTTTCAGGTAAAGGGAGCCTAATTAACCATCATCTCTGCAAGTTGAAAACTACATCTTTTGTTGATTTCCAGGGATCCACAAAGAAATCAAGGTCAAAGCAGTTAATTGAGAACTTGGATTTTGAAAAAAATGTCAAAGATATCAAAAATTAAAAAATACTTGGTTAACATAGGATCTCTGATCATTTTATGAGACAATAATCATTCACTTATATAGAGTCAAATTATGTTTAAATATATTTATTACATATTAAGTATATTTAATAGTTGATTAGTAGAAAGATACACTTAAAAGATATTAAAAATCAATTCTTAACATTCAGTTTTCTAAACCCAAAGATAGAAAATACATGAGATTATCTTGACAAAACACAAAATTTCTTTCCCTCATGTAATTAGCTACCAAAAGATGAAGAAAATCCTTTTGTACTGTGCTTCTTCTAATGGGAAGCTCCCCCAGATAACTTAGAAGTTAAACCTAGTGGAAAGATACCCCAACTTAGACATTGAAATAGTATGTGTGCAGGCTGTAAGCATTCAACCTTATAAAAGAACGAGAACACTTAGAAACAAGTACACCCGAGGCCGGTGCTGTGGCACTGCAGGTAAAGCCACCACCTGCAGTGCCTGACTCCCATAGGACTGCTCTACTTCTGATCCAGCTCTCTGCTATGGCCTGGAAAAGCAGTAGATGGCCCAAGTACTTAGCCTCTCTGCACTAGTGTTGGAGACCCAAAAGATGTTCCTGGCTCCTGGCTTCAGATTGGCAGAACTCCAGCCATTGCAGCCTTTTGGGGAGTGAACCAGCACTCTCTCTGCCTCTCTGTAACTCTGCCTTTCAAATGAATATATAAATCTTTAACAAAAAAGACAATACCATATCTTAGAAACAAAAGCATAAAACTCCATAGAACAGTTTAAATACATCTAGAAAAGTCAAGTATAGGGGCCAGTGTTGTGGCATGTTGTGTAAAGCCAGCCCCTGTGACACAGGCATCCCATCCTACATGGGCACTTGTTCCAGTCCTGACTATTCCATTTCAGATCCAGATCCCTGCTAATGTGCCAAGGAACATAATGAAAAATGGCCAAGTCCTTGGGCCCCTGCCACTCAGGTGTGAGACCCAGAAGAAGCTCCTGGCCATTGTGGCTCAGCTCCAGCCATTGTGGCCATCTGGGGAATGAACCAGTAGACCAAAGATCTCTGTCTCTTCTCTCCCTCTGTGAACTCTGGCTTACAAATGAAAAAATCTTTAACAAACAAAATTAGGTACTCTTAGTATCCTAGTCTCTAAGATAAAAATTTCTCTTTAAGATTAATTAATTTCAAAGGTAGAGTTACAGAGAGAGAACAGAGAGAGAGAAAGATCTTCCATCTGCTAGTTCATTAGCCAAATGGCCACTACAACCAGAACTGGGCCTGGCAGAAGCCACTGCCAGGAGACTCATCCAGGTCTCCCACGTGGGTGCAGGGTCCCAAAGATTTGGGCCATCCTCTCCTGTGTGCCAGGTGGATTAGCTAGGAGATGAATCAGAAGTGGGCCACGAGGAATCAAACCAGTGCTCATATGGGTTGCTGCCATCACAGGCAGCATCTTAACCTGCTGTGCCACAATGTCAGCTGTAAGGACAAGCATTTTTAATGACAGGCCATAACTAAACAATAAAGGAGGAGAAAATAGCTTATAAGAGATGGCTAGTTGTTGGGAAGGAGTCAATCAAATGGAAATTTTAAAAAATTACAGTTGAGGAGATAGAGGGGCCAGGCACTGTAGCGTAGTAGGCTAATCCTAGAAAAGCAGTTGGTGGCTCACTTGGTTAACCCTCCACCTACAGTGCTGGCAACCTGTATGGGTGCTGGGTATAGTCCCAGCTGCTCCTCTTCCTGACCCAACCCCCAGTCATTTGGGTAGTGTCATTGGATGGAAGATCTCTTTCTTTCCCTCTTTCTCTCTTTGTATCTCTGCCTTTCAAATAAATAAATGTGTTGTAGAAAGTTATTCGACTTTAAAATCAAATATAAAAAACCTCTTGCAAAAATTATCATTAATATTTATATTTTTGTAAAAAAATTACTAACTTAATATAGGGTATAAATCCTGATTTTATTTATTTGAAAGAATTCCAAAAAAGACAATGAGAAAGTGATCATCGGGATCACTTCCCAACTGATTGCAGCCAGAGCTGGGACAGATTGAAGAAGCCGGAAGCCAGGGAAATCCATGTGGTTCTCCCACATGTGTGGCAGGGGTCCCAGCACTTGGGCCATCTTCTGCTATCCCAGGCACATTCACAGGGTGCTGGATTAGAAGTGCAGCAGTCAGGACTCAAAGAAGCACTCTTAAGGGGTGCAGGTATGATAGACTGCACTTAACCTACAATGCTGGCTGAACCTTGAACATTTTTAATGTCAGGGCTGGAATTGTGATGTTGTGGGTAAGGCCACCACCTGTGATGCTGGCATCCATAGGGTCACATGTCACAGCTGCTCTACTTCAGATCAAGCTCCCTGCTAATGGCCTGGGAAGAGCAGAGGAAAATGGCACAAGTGTTTAGGCCCCTGCTACTGATGTAGGAGGCCTGAATGGAGCTCCAGGCTCCTGCCTTCAGTCTGGCCCAGTGCTTGTTTGCTGCAGAGATCTGGGATGGAACCAGTAGGTTGACGATGTCTGTCCCACTCTCTAACTCAGCCTTTCAAATACATAAATAAAACTTTAAACAATTCTAAATTTTGGTAAGTTCATTTAGAATTATTTTTATTGGGGCCAGCACTGTGGCATAGTAGGTTAAGCCTCCACCTGCAGTGCTGGCACTTCATAAGAGCACTGGTTCAAAATGCCCTAGAAAAGCAGTGGAGGATGGCACAAATCCTTTGGCCACTGCACCCATGTGGGAGACTTGGATGAGGGTCCTGGCTCTTAGCTTCAGATCAGCAAGATCCAGCCATTGTAGCCCTCTGGGGAGGGAACCTGTGGATGGAGGACCTCTCTCTCTCTTTCTCTCTCTCTCTCTGGGGAGGGAACCTGTGGATGGAGGACCTCTCTCTCTCTCTCTCTCTCTCTCTCTGGGGAGGGAACCTGTGGATGGAGGACCTCTCTCTCTCTCTCTCTCTCTCTAGGGAGGGAACCTGTGGATGAAGGACCTCTCTCTCTCTCTCTGGGGAGGGAACCTGTGGATGGAGGACCTCTCTCTCTCTCTCTCTCTCTCTCTCTCTCTCTGGGGAGGGAACCTGTGGATGGAGGACCTCTCTCTCTCTCTCTCTCTGGGGAGGGAACCTGTGGATGGAGGACCTCTCTCTCTCTCTCTCTCTCTCTCTCTCTCTCTGTTATTCTGCTTTGCAAATACTTAAATAAATCTTAAAAAAATATTTCTTATCCTTGATAACTTGATTTTTTTTTACTTTGAACTTTTATTTGGCAAAGCAACACTGCATAAACTGTGCAGTAACAAATGACAGTTTACACAGAATGTTAAATTCATATACATTATCAGCAGCAAATTAGAAATAAACAAAAAACCACTAAGCTACAAATCCCCTATCACTTTTAGAGAGAAAGAACAAACTGTCAGTTGTGTCCAACTTGAACAGCAGAGTCTATAGGACATCACCTGCCATCTTAAGTTTCAGGATTTACAGATGCCTAGTTGGAAGGTAACAAAGCAGTTGACTGTATCTACAACACGCTATTCTGTGACACCACCTCAAAAGCTTTAAAAAGAAAGCTCATCTCTACTTTCTTAGTAGCATCTAACAGATATCCAAATACCAAGAAGCTTAACTTGTGAATGGTGGTGTTATCTGATACACAGAAGAAATTCAGAAATTCAGGTAATTCAGAATATCAGTAAATGGTTTTTGCTATACAAAATGTGAAAACGAAAAGGGAAGGAAGATGGTTTTATTATGGTTACTCCTCCTTTTTAAAACTCCCAAAGAAAAATGAATAAAAGTTCTAATCAATTAAATAGAATTACTTCTTGCTGTTAGTAACCTCAGTTAACCCTATTGTTCCACAGTTGAAACCTGAAAAACTTACTTGAGCATTTAATTTGGAAAGCAACTCTAGTCCCAGTAATGGTACTGGACACCAACATACATAAAGATAACTATATCCTCATTACAGACTCAGTGGGCACTCTGCTCAGAAAACACCTTTAATTGCATTAATTCTTGTTCCTCACAGTCAATTTCATCAGAGGCATCTGTGGAAATTTACAATAGGTTTGTAAGAGATCAAAGAGCCAGGAAAGTGAGGGTTTAGTTCAGGTAGGAGAGAGGGGAAAAGTCTGGAAACTAGGGTAGTATCCATACCACTCAGAGAGCAGGCCAAAACCACATGCAGCAAGCACTTGGAGCTGCTCTCCACCGCTTATCACCAGCAGCAAAGCAGAGGCAGAGAGCGTTATTTAAGAAAGAGAGGAAAATGTGGGATCATACTGAGCACCAGGAACCAGCTACATGGAGGAGTATCTAGGCCTGGAAGCCTAGGGCGCGGGGCTACAGCAAGCCCCCTCCTGGCAAGAGGTCAGGGGAAAGAGAAGGGCCAGACACATCATGTCCTAGGAGTTTAACCCACTTCCAAAGGGGAGTGGTTAATTAACCTGATTGGCTGGTTGGCAGGCACCCAGATGTGGCCAGGTAGGGGGATGAGGTCACACAGGGGCGTGGCAAAGGCGTGGTCTTCCAGCTCACAAACCTAATCAATTTTAAGCTGTATGCCTGCCTGCTTCAACTCTGACTTTCAAATGAAATAAATATTTTAAAAATCCACTTACCAGCCACCTTCTCTTAACTTTAACACATACACAGGCCATGCAGTATGACAACAGAACACCACTTTCTTCTTAGAAATAGGATGGTAACTGTAAGCTGCTCAATCAGCCACAACGCAACTCAAGGTGCTTTTGGATGGAAATTAAATTGAACCACTCGTATTTCACCACATGAGTACTCTTCCAAACCATATCCCAATCTTCCTCACAGAGGGGCTGAGGCAAAAATCTTGGAATCTTGTCTCCCACATGAAGCAGGCAAGCATACAGGTAAAGATAGATTAGGTTTGTGAGCTGGAAGACCACACCTCTGCCACGCCCCTGTGTGGCCTCAGGCCCCTACCTGATGCCTTTGCCATGCCCCTGTGTGGCCTCATTCCCCTACCTGCCCACACCTGGGTGCCCACCAGCCAAGCAGGTTAATTAACCACTCCCCTTTGGAAGTGGGTTAAAAGCCCAGCCACGGTGTGGCCCCGGCTGCTCTTCTTCCCTGGCCTCTTGCCAGGACAGGGCTTGCTGTAGCCCTGCACCTCCAGGGTGCATGGCCTTCTGGCCATGTGCTCTAGGCTTCCTGGCCTAGAGGCTCATCCATGTGGCTGGTTCCTGGTGCTTGGTATGAACCCTACTCACCTCTCTCCCGTAAATAGCTCTCACTCTCCTATGCATCTTTCTCACTAAATAAAAGCTTAAAACGTGCCATGCTGCCTCGTTTATCTGTACTGGTATTTAGAAGTCTTCTCTAAATATTAGGCAAGAACCCTCTTGGGCTTATTAATATTGGGGATTTAGTAATAAGCCTGTGGTGAAAGCGTATGGCACCCCAAATTCCGGTAGTACACGTGGCACCCCGGATAGCATTTCTAGGGAACCTTAAGGGGGGGCTACAATTTAGTGTGGATTTTATGGGGTCTTCTCCAGTTTCACACAAACCAGTACCACGAAAAATGACCTAAGCCAGGTCCCAATTCCATAAACCCAAAGAGCAGAGACAGAAATTTCAGTCTCAGAGCTGTTGACTCCGTACACCAATGGAAGCCATTGTGCTAATAGGTAGCTAATGCGCAGCAGGAAGAGAAAGGACAGCTGCTGGATGTCCCCAGAGTCCCAACCACCACATTAGCTCACAAGCTGCTCTGGGGATGGAGTACAAGTGGCCACTGCCCTCCTTACCAGCGTGAGAGGGTCAGGCCACTTGAAGAATATACCCTAGACCTCTGGGCTAGCTCACCAATGTGGTTACCGAGGGAATAGTCCAGCTCTTGATGCTCGCCGCTTCAATTCACCAAAGATGAGGCATGGCCAGAGGTAAAGGTTTATTGCAAGAAGGCAGCAGCAGCCTTGGGGAAAGAAAAAGAAGTTTCTCTCAATCCAAACAGGTGCTTTTCTACCAAACCACCCAGTACAGAGGATTTTTTAAAGAGACAGGGTGGGCCGGCGCCATGGCTCAACAGGCTAATCCTCCTCCTAGCGGTGCCAGCACACTGGGTTCTAGTCCTGGTCGGGGCGCCAGATTCTGTCCCGGTTGCACCTCTTCCAGGCCAGCTTTCTGCTGTGGCCAGGGAGTGCAGTGGAGGATGGCCCAAGTGCTTGGGCCCTGCACCCCATGGGAGACCATGACCAGCATGGTGTGCTGGCCACAGCACGCCGGCTGCAGCAGCCATTGGAGGATGAACCACCGGCAAAGGAAGACCTGTCTGTCTCTCTCTCTCACTGTCCACTCTGCCTGTCAAAAAAAATAAATAAATAAAGAGACAGGGTAATTGGAGGGTGAGGATTCAAAGAAAACAGTCTATTCACTTGACAATTATGCAGATTTTCAGGCTTTGTTCTGAGGCACATCCCACCACCCAGTCAGAGGAGTCCTGGGTGTAACCCCAGGGGCTTTCTGCCTCAGTTGGGGGAGGGGGGAAGGGTTCTTTGTCAGTTGGGGCAACAGCCTGCCATTCCTAATCATCTCCTTTTTTCAGTGGGCTTTTGAAATTCTTATGCAAATATTATTCACTAGATTACAGCAACAGCAAGTGTCTTCATTAAGGTAAACATTTGAAAAGGAAAAATGCATTTATTGTGGTTACAGGAGTACCATTCTGTTGGAGGAGGGTATTTGGGGGCTTATAAAGAGGTCATAAGGCAGGGGGTGGCTGCTGTAAGGACTAGATGACCTAATGAGGAGTCCTTTTAAGAGTGGGCAAGACCTGTCTACTAGCAAGACAGTGAGTTTCTAGTTTTTTTTTTTTTGACAGGCAGAGTGGACAGTGAGAGAAAGAGACAGAGAAAGGTCTTCCTTGGCCATTGGTTCACCCTCCAATGGCCGCCGTGGCCGGCGCACCGTCCTGATCTGAAGGCAGGAGCCAGGTGCTTCCCCTGGTCTCCCATGGGGTGCAGGGCCCAAGCACTTGGGGCCATCCTCCACTGCCCTCCCTGGCCACAGCAGAAAGCTGGCCTGGAAGAGGTGCAACCGGGACAGAATCCAGTGCCCTGACCGGGACTAGAACCCGGTGTGCTGGTGCCGCAAGGCAGAGGATTAGCGTGTTGAGCCAAGGGGCCAGCCCAGTGAGTTTCTAGTTTTATCATGAGAATAGAAGGGAAGTTAACAATCCCACCCTTCTAACCTAGTTTTACCAAGAGAATTTGCCTATTGCATAGTTCCCAAGGTTTTTGGTTTTAACAAGAGCAGGCTAGACAAGATTATGATTCTGTCCTTCTGATGAGATTGTTAGCTGTTATTATTCTGCTCATCCAAATCGTGGTTCAAAAACTCCACTCCATTTTTCAGGGTTGGGTGTCTACTTCTCACTGTTTCTACACACACACACACACACCCCACTCATGAACAAAATATTTCTCAGGTGCAAAATTAGGTAACGTTATCAGACTCAGTACCCTCCTTTGCACCAAGCAAACAGGTTTCTCCTGGTGTGCCTTTATTGGAGGGGCAGGGTTTTGTAGTGTAAAGTGCTGGGCTGCTTTCCCAGGCCTGCCTCTAAGGCTGCTGCATTCCTTCTGCAGAGCACATGTTTTGTTTCCCATGGCTGCTTTCACACACATAGGCTAATTTCTATCTTCCTGTCTAAAAATAGTACTAAGAGCATGAAAATCTTTTTTTTTAATTTATTTGACAGATAGAGTTAGTGAGAAAGACAGAGAGAAAGGTCTTCCTTCTGTTAGTTCACCCCCCCAAATGGCCGCTATGGCAGAAGCTACACCGATCCAAAGCTAGGAGCCTGGTGCTTCCTCCTGGTCTCCCATGTGGGTGCAGGGGCCCAAGCACCTGGACCATCCTCCATTGCCTTCCTGGGCCACAGCAGAGAGCTGGACTGGAAGAGGAGCTACCTGGACTAGAACCCAACACCCATATGAGATGCCCGCAGGTGGAGGATTAGCCAAGTGAGCCATGGCACCGGCCCCATGAAAACCTTGAATAGAAGAATACCCTTAGAAACAAAAGCTGAAGGAATTGTCTGATTACATGAAAAAACTTAAACACATTAAGAAAAGACAGAAGAATCAAGTATCCTATAACCTAAGGCTTCTAAGATAAACAGTTTGAATGTCAGGTCACAGGAGTCAGAACTAAGGAGGAAGAAATACCTTACAGGAGATGCCTAGAAATTTGAAAAGAAAATCACCAATTAAGTAGAAACTACTAAAAGGAGAAACTGCATTAAAAATAGATTTCAAAATGAAACAGCAAGATTATTACAAATATGTATGTTACTGGAGGGAAGGCCATGGAAACTGTGGGTTCTTATCTTCAGGCAAGAAAGAATTCAGGTGTGAGACAGAGGGCAGAGTGCTAAGGCTTTGTTGGGGACAGGGCATCCATCAGGATGGAAGGGAGAGAAAGAGCGCCCAGTCGCTCAGACTGGGGAGAGTGAGGTTATGAAGTAGCACCTTGACAGTAGGGACTCCATTTTGGAGAACCTGAGACTCCATTCTGGGAAGGTGCCCCCCCACACCGTGAGACTCTGGTCTGAAACTATGATCTAAAACAGTTGAACAATAGCAGTCCACTACATCACACTTGGCAGAGCACAGAAACCCCCTACCATGATCGCTCAAGCTTGAAGTGAGTAGGCTACACCTGGGTTAATAATAAAAATGTAATTTGTCTATGTCCTACATATGATTAAACCAATACCTGGATTAATGTCAAGATTATAATTAAAATTGTTAAGATTGTAACTGGTATTGTCAAGATTATAATTGATACTAGTTTTGCATAGGTTTAAGTCAGCTTGACCCCAGTAACCGTGTATTCCCCCCCGATCCTAGCAACCATGTATTCCCCTCCCGATTTTGCAGTTTTTGCCTTTATAAACCTTTATAAACCTTTATAAACCCTACTCTCCTCCCCACCACTTCTCTCATCCCCTCGAGCCCCATTCCTGTCCTGACTTCCTTGACTTTTCCTAACTACATTTCATCATCTCAGACACTCCTATTCCCAGAGGCCTGGATTGGGTCATTGGTGGTAGTGCTTCTAAAGCTCCCCCTTTTCCCACTGGATATGCAATAATTGAGGGGGCATCCTGATGTCACCTCCTCCTCTTCCCTGCATAGGGCCATAGAGGCCAGGCCCCTACCTCAAGGCACTACCTCCCAACAGGCCGAGTTATTAGCCTTGGTTCAAGCCTTCACCTTTGCCAAAGGAAAGACAGTCAATATATATACAGATTCCCGGTATGCCTATCATATCATGCACTCCAATGCCCAGATGTGGCAAGCCCAAGGGACCCCTATAATAAATGGCAAGCTGATTAAAGCTCTTCTTGATGCTGCCCAGTTGCCAACAAAAGCTGCTATTATTCACTGCAAAGGACACCAGAAAGGTAAACAATCCCTATCTGAAGCTAATAACAAGGCTGATCTGACAGCTAACACAGCGACCCTGAAGGAAGAAAAGAAATCTAAAATCTGTCCCTTTAATACTAGAAACTGCTTCACTTGTTTTCCTTTGGCTCCTTTTGTTATGCTTTCTCTGAACTGCTTTCTCTGAATAAAGAACCAAGAAAGTAACCTTAGTGTGACCCTCCCCTGTTCTCTCCCCAGCCAGGTTTCACTTGATTAATGCAGATGTAACAAGGGCTTGTACAACAGACTGCTTGTACCTGCTTTGTGCTACTAAGGAGTTATGGTTTATATTATCCCAAGATTTGGATTGCCTGCTTCCATCAGTCAGACAGTGGACCAGAGTTTACCTCTAAAATTACTCAAATAGTATCTGCCTCCCTTCATAGCTCATGGCATTTTCACATTCCCTATCGTCCCCCCTCCTCAGGCAAAGTAGAATGGATGAATGGAATTTTAGAACAGGCTCTAACTAAGCTCTCCACCCAGGTTTACTTGGACTGGGTAAAACTCCTCCCTTTGGCTCTGTTAAGAATCAGATCTCTTCCCAAGAAGTCCTTAATGCTTAGCCCATTTGAAATTCCCTATGGAAGGCCTGTCCTTCTGTTACTGGAGAAATTGCAGGGTTCTTGTCTTCAGGCAAGAAAGAATTCAGGCGTGAGACAGAGAGTAGTGGGAGGTAAAATAGCAAGGTTTATTAGGAAGGGACATCTGTAGGGACGGATGGGCACCTCTCCTGACAGAGCCTGAGAGTCGGGGGAGGAGGAAGGAGGGAGGTTCCATGTTGAGTGGAGAGATTACACATGACCAGGCCAGGCGGGCGGCTCAGCAAAGATGCAGAGAGCTGGGGGTTTTTAAGGAGATGGGTCTTGCTTCCCCACCTCTGCTCCTCTTGGAACAAAGGGCTTTTTGGATGTAAATAGAAAAACTTCTCTTGAAGGTCTGAAACAAAGGACTTTATGGATGCAAATGTTAGCAGACAGGAGGAAGCCAGCAGGGTGTTTGAGATGCAGATACTAGGCTGCACCTGGGAGATTGTGGAAGCTTGTCAGGCAGAAGGGGTGGGAACCGCCACCTGGCAGGTTATCAGGTAGAAGGGGGCAGGGCAGGATGCGAACTCTGGGCTGCCCCTGAAACATTGTCATGATGACTTTCAGATGCAGATGCATCTCATGCTGGACATAGATGTCCTCTCTTTAGGCCTGTTACACACACATAAGCTCATAACTGACTTCCTACCTAACACTTCCACCTAGCTTCCCTCCTCTACAGAGCACTGAAGCTATTCCTCCTCCTCTGGCTTTCTCTCTTCTTACTGAAATGTGCTCTGACTTAGGGATGTATGCAGACACACACCTACCCAAACCACACTCTCTGCCTCCCGACTATATTCCTATCTTTCCACCTGGTGACTGGGTTTATCTAAAACAAAATGAGGCTGCTCTAAAAACAAAGTGGAGTGGGCCCTACCAGGTGATATTGACTACCCCCACCGCAGCCAAACTCAAAGGGCACCCTCCCTGGGTGCATTTTACTTCATTAAAACTAGTTACCTCTCCCTCATAAGAGTCCACCCCCACAGGACCCACCTCGCTCAGGTCGACATACTAACACGATGCATTTACAAGGTAACTCTGCCTCATTTTGGCCGTTGTTTCCACCATGGGCCATGGCTCTAGTGTCTCCTTTTGCCCTCATAATCATCGTGCTCCTATTTCTGCCATGCATAATTAATCCATTCCAAAGGTTCTTGCAGGAACAAATAACTGCTATATCTCAAGCCAACTCACAGGAGCAATGCAAGACTGCTCTTCTCCAATCAATCTGATCCCAAGTATAGGTCACTGCTCAAGTCCTGGCTCCATGGCTAAGCCCCCTCTCAGCAGGAAGTAGCCAGACAGAAATTGGCACCCCTCTCCTTATCTGTACTCAGAGTCAGGATTGATGGAACAATGACAGAAGCCTCAGGTATTCTCCCTCATTGCCCACAATAGGTAAACACTGGAATGTATTCCTTGTCCTCGAAACTCAACTGGATTTCATACCCTATTGCCTTCATACTCCACTCCTTACAGCCACCTGAAAGACCAGCTGCTCTCAACACCTTCAGGAACACCAGTTCCAGGAATTCCCCTCTGCCTGCTGGCCCCTACCCAAAATATAAAAAGGCCCAGCCCCTGGGGTTGGGGCCTTCTGTCCCGTGCTCCACTAGTGTGCATGTGGGCAGTTGATCACCCACCTCTACAGACTTATTTTCTCTGAATAAGTTCAGTCTGGCTGTAAATTTGTACACTGCCCCCTCTCTATTCTGCACCTCTTTCCCTAACATTTTGGTGTCCTGTGTGGGGAAGCAAAAATCTGCAACTCCTTTCCTAACAATTACCAATGCTCAATTTTGAGAAACTCATTTAGAAGTAATTTCCTTCTAATCTCAGCCAAAGTAATCTCACACAAAATTATCTGCTACAAATCTTCTGTAACATTCTTATATTACCTAAGTTATCTATTGTTTTGTACCTCCTTCTCCTTGCCAAACACCAGTTTTATTTCAGGTTAGACAAAGATCACTTGCTTCCTTTGTTATTCAAAACACATCTTGAGCACCAAGACACATTCTCATGTTTATAGATTCCTTAACATTTCTCTCCCCTATCTATTGGTTCCTTAATTTGCAATTTAAAGTGATCCTAAAAAGCCTCTAAAATAAGAACAAAGCATTTTAATAAAACATAAATTTCAAATTATTTTAAAGTAGTCAAATCCAAAAGTCCATTGTCTTTTACAACTTTTACAAGGCCAACAGTACAAAAGTTTGAAAACATTTCTTTTATGTTTACCAATTTATTATTAACAAGTACAGACTTTTTAAGAAACTAAAATATTGGACTAGCATGGTTATAATCTTGAGTCATGTTTTGCCAAAGAACAACTCGAGGAGTTAAATTTTACTTCAAACAGGAATTAATGAACATTGCATTATACCACTAACCTGTATCCTTTTTTCTTGCCCAAAATGAACATTTATGACTGAGTATCCAAAAAAAGTAAGTATGACTTTTGCTTGACCAGCAAACCCAGGGACAAAACCCTGACAATATTTCAATTTGTATCTATCAACCAAGTTAAAACAACCTATCAGATGCTTACTTAGGTTGCATGAATCAAAAGATATTTTTGGCCGGCGCCACGGCTCACTAGGCTAATCCTCCACCTGTGGAACCCGCACACCAGGTTCTAGTCCCAGTCAGAGTGCCGCATTGATTGCCTGTATTTTAACCAAGACAAACAAATTTTCACACAGTGACTCTTCCAAACAATATTTCCCTTGTGGAGGGACTGATCAGAGTCTTAGAATATCATCTCCCCAGGGCCGGGGCTGTGGTGCACTAGGCTAAAGCCTCTGCCTGAGGTGCCGACCTCCCATCTTAGAGCTGGTGTCCCATACGGGTGCCAGTTCTGTTCCCGGCTGCTCCTCTTCTGATGCAGCTCTCTGCTATGGCCTGAGAAAGCAGTCAAAAAATGGCCCAAGTCCTTGGCCTCTGCAGCCATGTGGGAGACCTGGAAGAAGCTTCTGGCTTCAGATCAGCCCATCTCCGGCTGTTGCAACCATTTGAGAAGTGAACCAGTGGATGTAAGACCTTTCTCTTTGTCTCTCCCTCTCTCTGTAACTCTACCTCTCAAATAAATAAATAAAAATCTTTAAAAAAAAAAATCTACCACCAGTGGGTACTGGAACAAATGACCTAAGCCAGGTCCAAATGGCATGAAACCTAAATGTCAGAGAAAGAGGATTCCCAGTGAGTATCCTGTTTGATCTAGCCAGTCTTGGAGCCTCAACTGCCTAGCAAATACCATTTCTTTGTGTCAACAGATATTCAGAGGGAGCTGATGCCAAGGCAGGGAGAAAAGGGAGAGTCTCCCAGAAAGGATTCTTGGCCTCTGCTTGGGCTGTCTCTGAAATCCCTGCCCAGGGTCCGCTCATAACCAGCAGCCACAGGCTGAGAGCTGATGCAGGGAGACAGCCTCACACCCCTAGGAAGAGCTGTGCTAAGAGGACTGGCTTGTGGACTTGGTGACCTGCTTTCTAGCTGAGGGGAATTCTGTGATCCAGGAGGAGAAAGAAGGGACAGGGATCCCAAACTCACAGCTTCTCCCCCAATGCCGTGTATGAAGTCTGGATTCTCCCTGAGGACCCACGAACCCTAACCACACAATTTGGAAAAATACAGAGCTCTAGGCTGAGCCAAAGTCACCACATTCAGGAATGAAACAAGATATCCAGGGTCCCATGCCAGCTGCCATCCTGCAAGCCAGAAGCACCTGGCCCCCACACACTCACCTCATTCCAGATTCTGAGCTGCCCAGGCATCCTTCTGAGGGCTCTTGTACTGGGAGAAGTGCACAGAGAGGGAAGGGCTGAGCATCGTGGCACCTCCATGAGCATCAGACTGGAGAAGCTGTTTAGCAGCATACAGAAAGAGACCTCACTCCCATGAGTCTGATTGGACAGCTTGCTGAGCCAGTGAGCAGGCAGCACATCAGATGATGCAGCCAATCAGAGTCACACCTACCAGATTGCCCCGAGGGGTTGGGGGGAGGGGTGCAGTTCATCCAGGCTGTGGCTGGTGGGGGAAGTGAGGGTTGAGTCTTGGGCTCAGGTCTGGTGGTGCTCACGGGGGGCCTAGCTATCCTAAGAGCCAGGGCTGCTGTCACCTTCCTGCTGACCCAACCACACAAGATTGGAGACCCTCCCTCCACTGTCTGTGATCCTGCTGGGAGCTTAGGACCTGGAGCTTCCAATAACCTCCTTCACAAGGGATGCAAGTCACTCACAATTTACTGAATGTTGAGCTTTTCATCCTCTTCATGTTGTTGGCTTAATTTCCTTTTAGGTTTTCAATTTTTTTTTTTATGATTAAAAAATATTTGCTGGCTCCACAGCTCACTAGGCCTGCAGCACTGGTACTCCGGGTTCTAGTCCCAGTTGGGGCACTGGTTCTGTCCTGGTTGCTCCTCTTCCTGTCCAGCTCTCTGCTGTGGCCCAGGAAGGCAGTGGAGGATGGCCCAAGTGCTTGGGCCCTACACCCACATGGGAGACCAGGAGGAGGCACCTGGCTCCTAGCTTCAGATCAGCACAGCACACTGGCTATGGTGGCCATTTGGGGGGTGAACCAATGGAAGGAAGGCCTTTCTCTCTCTCTCTCTCTCACTAAGTCTGCCTGTCAAAAAAAAAAAAGAAAGAAAGAAAGAAAATATCTAAAGGTATTCTATAGAGGTTTTCTAGTCTGTATTGTGTCCTTTAAAATGGCTTTCTATTTTTTCCTGCTGCTCCATGGGAAGCCAGTTGACCTATATTGATCTTGTACTCACTCATATCACTTAATTCTCTTAGCTTAAATTTTGTTTTGCATTGCCTCTGTAGATTGTAGAGTGATCCACATATATTGAAAATTTTGTTGCTTAAAAATTGAATCTGGGGCTGGCACCGTGGTGCAGTGGGTTAATCCTCCACCTGTGGTGCCAGAATTCCATGTCCCGGCTGCTCCTCTTCCAGTCCAGCTCTCTGCTATGGCCTGGGAAAACAGTAGAAGATGGCCCAAGTGCTTGGGCCCCTGTACCCATGTGGGAGACCAGGAAGAAGCTCATGCTCCTGGTTTCAGATCAGCCCATCTCCAGCCATTGCAACCATTTGGGGAGTAAACCAATGGAAGGAAGAGTTTTCTCTCTGTCTCTTCCTCTCTCAGTCTGTAACTCTACCTCTCAAATAAATAAACCTTAAACATAAATTAATTAATCCTTTTACTTAATGCTTCCATTTTTTGTTTCACTTTCCTAACTACACTTCCAGTACAATGTTGGAGAACGAGAATTTAAGGAGTCAGCTTTGGGTAAACTCCCAGGAAAAGAGGTGTTTTTTTTTTTTTAAGATTTTATTTTATTTATTCCAAAGTCAGAGTTACACACACACACAGAGAAGTAGAGGCAGAGGGAGAGAGAAAGAGAGAGAGAGAGAGAGAGAGAGGTCTTCCATCTGCTGGTTCACTCCCTGGTTGGACTCAATGGCCAGAGCTATGTTGATCCAAAGCCAGGAGCCAGGAACTTCTGTGTCTCCTACATGAGGACAGAAGCTCAAGGGCTTGGGCCATCTTCCACTGCATTCCCAGGCAACAGCAGAGAGCTGAATCAGAAGTGGAGCAGCTGGGATTTCAACTGACACCCATATGGGATGCTGGTGCTGGCCCCAAGAGCTTTCAACGTCGTGTTATTTATACTGGTTGCTATAGGTTCATCATAGACAATTTTAATTATAATAAAGAAATTCTGATATTTTACTTCTCTGCTTACAGGGTTTTTTTTTTTTTTTAAAGGCCAGATGCTGAATTTAATCAAATGCTTCCTAGCATTTAATTTAAATAATCACGTGATTTTTCTCCTTGAATTTTTATGATTTATTTGGAAGGCATACTGACAGAGAATTTGATCCATTGGTTCATGTCCCAAATGATCACAACAACCAAGCTAGGCTAAGCTGAAGCCAAAAGTCAGGAACACCAACTAGGTCTCACACATGAGTGTCAGAGACTCAAGTATTTGGGTCATTTTCTGCTTTCCTAGGTACAACAGCAGGGAACTGGGCAAAATGTCAATCATTCAGGATTCAAACCACTCTGATATGGGACTCCAACATCGCAACTGGCATCACAACTGGCATCACTGTGCCACAAGGGCAGCCATTGATTTTGAGTGTTTTTCTTTTTTAGGAAATAGCTTGATTGACCAGATTTGTATATACTTGAAAGGCAGTTATGAACACACACACACACACACACAGAGGATGAATCTATCAGTGATGGCTAAGTCTGGGACAGGTTGAAGCAGGAGTCTTGACCTCCATCTGGGTCTCCACAAGGGTGCAGAGGGCCAAAGCCTTAGGTCATCTTTCACTGCATTCTCAGGCCTATTAGCAGGGAACTAGATCAGAAGTGCAGAAGGGGCTGGCGCTGTGGCATAGCAGGTAAAACCACTGCCTGCAGTGCCAGCTTCCCAAATGGATTCCAGTTTGAGTTCCAGCTGCTCCATTACTGATCCAGCTCTCTGCTGAAGTCTGGGAAAGCAGTAGAAAGTGATCCAAGTCCTTGGGCCCCTGCACCCATGTGGGAGACCCAGAGAAAGCTCCTGGCTCCTGAATTAGCTCAGACCCAACCATTGCGGCCGTCTGGGGAGTGAACTAATGGATGGAAGACCTCTTTCTCTCTCTCTCTGACTCTGTCTCTCTGTAGCTCTGCCTTTCAAATAAATAAATACATCTTAAAAAATAAAGAAATACAGCAGTTAGTACACGAAGCCGTGCCCATGTAAGATGTCATCCTTGCAGGCAGTGGCCCCAAGAGATATTTTTAATAACTGTAATGCTTGATATCTTAAGACTATTTCAATAGGTAAACACACACATAAATGGCATGCATCCCAGGGTTCATCCTTACCGTTTGGGTAGGGGCTAAACACCAAGGACTCCTCAGCACCTCAACTCAGAACCACTCTCAGTGGGCTTATACATTACACTAAAGAATAAACTTGCTTTAAGTGTTCCACAAATAAAAATCAACAAAATGTGGCAATTGAACTCTCTAGGGAGCAACAGTGATGATGCAGTAAAACTGCCATCCAGTGAAGTATTGGCGCCTGTCTGTGGGGTCTTGTACCTACTCATGTGGGTTAAGGGAGCACAGGGAGGCTGAGGAGACTTCAGCTGACAAAACCTGTCCTTTGGAGGTTCAGAAAAGGGAGCAGCAGCATCTTTCTGTAACTTGGGGTCCCAGCAGGGAAATCTTGTGATGTTTCCTCCCAGTAGCCCAGGGGCTGCTTCTCTCCTCCAGAGTCAGGCCCCAGACTCCAGGTCTCTACAACATTTAAATGTTCTTTTGCACCCCCAGCCAGTGCTGAAGTCTTCTATGACCCCTTGCTAGCTGACAGCAGCTGTCATTTCAGCATCCCTTGTGACCTGGAGGATGGATGGGCTCTTGTGGCAACAGTGTCCTGTTCAAAACTGAATCTCAGAGGAAACAGGTTTGGAGGAGTGGTATCTCGGTTTCAGAATATGAGGAACACTGTCAACATGTTAAGGTACTGTAGTGTCTGACACATATAATACCCCTTGACAAATACTTGCTATCCAAGGAGAACTCTCGAAACTTCTGGGGGGTGGGAGAATGCTGTTGTGGCATAGTGGGTTAAGCCACTTCCTGTGATGCCAGCATTCCCATGTGGGTGCCAATTTGAGTCTTGGATGCTCCATTCTGATTCAGCTCCATGCTAGTGTGGCGTGTGGGAGATCTGGATGAAGCTCCTTGTTCGGGCTTCAGTTTGGCCCAATCCTGGATTTTGCAGGGATTTGTGGAGTGAACCAGTGCAAGGAAGGTCTCTCTCTGTCTCATATCTCTCTCTCTCTCTCTCTCTCTCTCTCTCTCTCTCTCTCTAACTCTGTGTTTCAAATAAGTAAATTTTTAAAAAGGACATTAAAAAAAACCTGCCAAATATTCTACATGCTGGGCACAGGCCCAGCTCCCAATGTCTTGGTTCCCCTTCATTGTAGCATTGTTATCACACCATTGCATTTGTTAGCTAGATGATTTCACAGACAGAATCAGGAAGATACAGATTTCATTTAAAAAAATATTTATTTATGTATTTATTTGAAAGGCAGAATGGCTGGCATTGTGGAGTAATGGGGAAAGCCACTGCCTGTGATGCTGGCATGCCATATGTTTATGTTCTGGCTGCTCCATTCCAATCCAGCTCCCTGTTAATGGTCTGGGAAAAGCAACAGAGGATGGCACAAGTGTTTGAGCCCCAACCACTCACATAGAGACTAGAAGAATCTCCAAACTCATGGCTTTAGCCTGAACCAGCACCAGCCATTGTAGCCATCTGGAGGGAGGGAACAAGCAGATGGAAGATTTCTCCCTCTGTATCTCTCCCTCTCTCTGTGGAACTCTGACTTTCAAAAGAAACAAATAAATATTTTAAAAATTAAAAAAGGGTGAGTGATACAGAAGGAGAGAGACAGAGAGATATAGTTGAGAGAGAGAGAGAGATATAGTTGAGAGAGAGAGAGAGAGAGAGAGAGATCTTCAATCTACTAATCTACTATTCAAATGGGCACAGTATCTGAGGCTGAGCTAGGACAAATCCAGGAGCCTGCAACTCCATTCAGGTCTCCCATGTGAGTGTAGGGGCCAAAGTACTTAGGTGATGACTCCAGTGCTTTCCCACATGTATTAACAGGGAGTTGGATTGGAAGAAGAGAAATAAGGACTCAAATGAATGCTCATACAAGATGCTGGTATTGCAGGTTGTGGCTGAACATTTGCACCACAGTGCTGAACATGGTTTTCACAGATTTCTGTTGGTCACTGTGGATGTCATGTAGAAAGCATATTTTCTTGGAAGCAAGCAGTTAGACGGTTGCTCCAAAGACACCATGCTAATCTGTCATACAGATCTACATGTACTAGAAATCTCACATTGAGTATGCACACTGTCACCAAATGTCAGACAATAGTAACATTTACTATGACAGTTTAGAGTGTGAACCAAACTTTGAAAAGTCGGTGGATGTTGGTGAAGCATGAAGACCTGCATAGTAGACATTCCTGTAATTTCAGTAGTTGTCTAAGAAAGATACTTGCTTACAACAGCTTGAATTAGAGCATCTCCCTGAGTCTTATCCTTCTGTTGAAAGGATTCTGGGATGCAGCATTGACATCATTGCTGAGGGTTTGCAATATGCTTAGTGTCTTGATCTATAAATATGCGCATCTCCGCTGAATGGTGTGTGACTTGTCTGTGGGCTTTTTGTTGGGTCAGTCCATGTTGGGCTGTTTTGTTGCACTGGAGCTTACCCATGTCATGCAAAAGCTGGAAGTGATAAGTGATATCACATGGAGGCTGCTAAAGTAGCATGTGTGGCACTTTTCCTGCATCAAGTCAAAAGCCTATGCCCTCATTTACACCATGAGGAGAGTTAGAGACAGTGGGAGGATGTTAATAGGTGAGAAAACAAGAGCCCTGGGAACAGACCATCCAGAGAGGGGAGCACAAGAAGGAGACTAATATGTGAAAGAGCCTGAGACACTGGAACATTTGGAAGAAAAGACAAGCAAAGAAACAACCTGAGATGTGTTAAATATCCTCCAAGAACAAATCTGACTGAAACCTACATTTGTTCTCAGGAAAATAGACTTTTCTTCACCTTCCACTGCAGTTTAGCTCACAGGTTCCAGTGCAAATCTAGAATAGGAAATAATCATCGAGAACATGAACATAAAACTCACTTGCTGGGACTGGCATTGTGGTACAGCACATTAAACTATCACTTATGATGCCTGCATCCCCTATCAGAGTGCCAACTTGAATTCTAGCTGTGTTCTTTCTGATCCAATCTCCTAACCTGTGCCTAGGAATTAGCAGATAATGGCCTGATTACTTGACTCCTTGCCACCCACATGAAATACTCAGATGGGGTTCTTGACTTCTGGCTTCAGTCTGGCCCAGGTTCAACTGTTGAAGCCATTTAGGAGAGGGAACCAGTGAATGGAAATCTCTCTCTTTATCCCTCCCCTGTGTATGTGTATCTCCCTTCTCACTCTGCCTTTGAGCAAAATAAATGAATCTCTAAAATATCTCCCTTCAGGATCAAGCATCTGGGGGATATTACACTTTAGGAAGAAGTGGATTGATTTGTTCAGAGTACTCAAAGCAGTTTCTTTTTTTTTTCTTTTTTGACAGGCAGAGTGGACAGTGAGAGAAAGAGACAGAGAGAAAGGTCTTCCTTTGCCATTGGTTCACCCTCCAATGGCTGCTGTGGCTGGTGCACCATGCCTACTCAAAGGCAGGAGCCAGGTGCTTATGCTGGTCTCCCATGGGGTGCAGGGCCCAAGCACTTGGGCCATCCTCCACTGTACTCCCTGGCCACAGCAGAGAGCTGGCCTGGAAGAGGGGCAACCAGGACAGTATCCGGTGCCCTGAACAGGACTAGAACCCAGTGTGCCGGCACTGCAAGGTGGAGGATTAGCCTATTGAGCTGCGGTGCCGACCCTCAAAGCAGTTTCTTTATATCCCCATTCTTTGTACATACTTATGTTTTTATAGTACTTATTATAGCATCAGTGTGAATTTTCATTCATTTTCTCAAATCTAGTGTGTGACCTATTAAAAAGCAGCCTTCCTGATTGTGTGTCTTTTTGCTGCTCCATCCCAAATACTTAGAATAGTGTCTAGTGACTGACATGTGAAGATCATTTGTTGAATGAACAAACTGAACTATTTACTAAATGTTCATGAAGGAGCTTATGTGCAATCATTCCATTTATAAAATAAAGCTCAGCCGACTATGAAATGTTTATATTGTATAGAAAATATATATGAATTTGCAATCTGCCTTTGAACTCAGTCATAAGCATCAGCATCCTGGTCTCCTTAATTTGTTGTGGGCAGTAAGAAGACTTCTGCCTGCTCTGTTTAAAGATCCCCATGGTTCTCAGTGTTCAGAGAGCTTTTCTGCTGGTGACCTTCCATGTCCACCTGGTTTCTCTTTGTACCAAGCCTGGACTTGAGGATTGTGATTGTGGCTATGGATCCCAGGTCAAAACTCAAAATGTACCCACTGAAATATTCTCTGATTTCCTTTTTGATTTCCTCTTCAAGCCAATTGCTGTTTGACACTGTGTGGATTGACATCCACGTATGTGTGACTTTTCCCATTTTTCTGGAATTGATTTCTGTTTTTATTCTATTAGAGTTATGAAAGACAATGATATGACTCCAATTTTCTAAATGTTGTTGATGCATATTTTCTGAATTAACAGATGATCCCACCTGGAGACTTTAGACAGCTGTTGAGAAGAACACATGTTCTGCCTCTGCCAGGTAGAATGCTCTCTGTGTAACTGTTAGGAAAAGTTGATTTATAATATTGTTCAAATCTACCATTCTTTACTGATTTCCCACCAAGGTATTCTATTCTGTGTTGAAAGTGGAGTAGTGATATGTTCTGCTTGTTCCCTTGCTGTTTATCTCTTCAGAGCTGTCAACATTTGCTTATATATTCTGATGATCTGAGGTTGGGTATGCATGTTGTTCAACCTAGAAAAGTACACAGAGGAACACGCAAGAATATCAAGAATAATATGGAAACAAAATGAGGAATTCAAAAAACACATAGAACAATGAAGAAGAATCAATCGATTTTCAAGATGTAGAAAATGGTGAATAAAAAGAAAAAAATCAAATAGAAAACTTTTACTCCAAGGAACACAACAGAAGAAATATTTTGTTATGCAGAAATGGGGTTGGACTTGTATGATCCTCCAGCTTTGATGCATTTCCCTGGCACAAATCCATGTCTTCTACTGAGAGCATCATTCCAGGACTTCTTCAGGGAGGGATCCATCCCACCTGTCAGTGCAAGTGGTAAGTGAGGATAGAACTAGCTCCTGCTGCAGGGGCAAGGGTCATGCTTGTTCTTCCTGCTGTGGCATTGTTGGTGCATGAGGAGTTGGGGCTCAGGGGTGCACATTTTAGGAGGGAATGTATAGGGCCCAGGATTTAGCCCAGGCTATGGACATCTCTGTGTTCAGCTCAAGGCACACCTGCTTCCACCTAAGTGTAAGATGCCCAGTGGTGACCACATTATGTTTCCCTCAAACACAGCCAGGAGGGAGGGAACCCAGGCCACACCCACACAGAACATGGCTTCTGCACTCTGTCATCAGTGTCTTTAGTGAGAGAGGATTGCATCTGATTCTTATTTCAAAAAAATGACATAGCAACTCAGCAAAATGGAATCAGGGATGTTACTATTTTGAAAATGGGCAAATATAAGCGATTATACAAAATTAATAAGTATTAACTGCACTTCTGAGAAAGCATAACATTAACTTTTATGAGATGTGTATTTGGCCACTTTTCAAATCAACTTTTTTTTTAAAAGAGCTGTGTTGTTTATTTGAAAGGCAGAGTTAGAGAAAGAGAGGTAGACAGAAAGAGATCTTCATCTGCTGGTTCACTCCCCAAATGCCCAGAGTGGGCCGAGCTAGGCCAATCTGAATCCAGGAGCCAGGAGTTTCTTCCAGGTCCCCCATGTGGGTGAAGGGGCCCAAGTATTTGGGCCATCTTCCTCTGCTTTCCCAGGCACATTAGCAGAGAGTTGGATGCGAAGTGGAGCACCCAGGACTTGAACCGGCACCCTTGTGGGATGCTGACATTGCAGGCCAGGGCTTTAACCTGTTGTGCCACAGCTCTAGCCCCCATTTGACCACTTTTAAAATGTACTGTTAGTGTGGTCCTGACCAAAAAAAATATAGCTGATGAATTTTATCATCTTAAGTATTTCTGAGTGTATGGTTGAGTAGTATTGAGTATATGCACATTGCTGTGGGACCAATATTCAGAACTGTTTTTCCTTATGAGACTGAAACTCTCTACCCATTGAATGAAAGTTTTTTTATCATTTCACCACCTCCAGATCCCAGCAATTGCCATTCTACTTGCCATTGCCCAGATTATGGAGTCTTTAGGAGGTATGGTGATATTTCAGGGTCACATAACTGAGAGGGTAGAGGGAACCCTCCTGGATCTCAGTTTGTCTCTGCAAAGCTGGGTTCGGATTATACCTGGAAACTCCCTGGGGTTTTCAGATTGGGCAATGTGGCATATATGTGTGTGACTATGGACATGGCATGAGGCAGATGGAGGATGAGACTTTGGAGAGGTCTTTTCTGCTGAGGAATCCCATGAAAGAGGATCCCAAGAAATGAAATCAATTTCTTGAGGAAAGTCTACAATAGGACCTGGAACTCAGGGTGTCTAAGCTTTCTTCGCTGAAGCCCCACTAGAGAAAGCCATCTGTTCTGCTGCTTTGTCCTGACTTTCCAGGGGCCCAGACTCAAGATTTCCTGGATGTGAATACTTTATAACTGAGATATTGACTCAGCTCTTGCTATTGACACCTCGGGCATTTGGGCAGGAAGCATCCCATGGTGACATGGGTTGTCCCGAAGAAGGAAACTCTAGGCAAGGTCACCACTCTGATCCCATTTGGGCATTGCAACACTACTTCCCCTTTTGTGGGTATTTTTTGGGAGCCTCATGTAGGGTGTCCTGTCCCATCTAGGAACAATTTATTGGAAGAATTAAAATCTGGGTCAGCCTGTTAGGTCTGCAATCTAGGTCATGACGGCAGAATGGGAAGAGGAATGTTGTGCTGGCACTCATGTTTTATGTGAATCCTAAGCTAGAGAAATGTTCACACAGAAATCTCTGCTCCACCTTGCTAACAGAAAGTTACCTGGAACAGAAAGAGTATTAATAGCCAGATGGGGTTAGGATACCTCCAGACCTGGCTTTAGAAACACTGCAGGAGGTTGAAAATGTATTTAACGGAGTCATACACTTCTCCCTGGGTGATGGGCAATTTCACCACACTGACAATGAAGCCCAATGCTGATTCACCTTGAGTGCAAATGCAGAGGGATCTTCATAACCATGGCCAGTAATGGCCAATAAGACCTCCTGCTCCTGTTCTTTAAAAACAAACAAACAAAAAACCCAGGTGCATAATTTGATGAAGATAGAAAGATTTTCAGCTACATGTCCAGTGTCGGTGGTAATGTAAAATGATGCAACCACCACAGAAAACAGTTTGTTCTTCATTACCTTGAAAATAAAATTTTTATATGATCTGATAATCTCAGTTCTGATTATATATCTAAAGTTATTTAAAGTTCAATATAAATAAGGTATTAGCACTATTTGCCACAGCATAATTCACTGTAGCCAAGACTTCTAGTGTGGCCTGCACTCAACAGTGGAAAGTTATGCAGGCACAGAAGAAAAGAAAATTCTATGCCATGGATGAACAGTGAGGTTATTTTCCTAAGTGAAATTAGCCACAACTATCAGTCCCCCAAGGACAAGGATTCCAACATATGAAGTATTTAAAGTAGTCAGAGAGGCCAGTGCTGTAGTGCAGTAGTTTAAAGCCCCACCTGCAGTGTCGGCAATCCATATGGGTGCCTATTCAATTCCTGGCTATTCCACTTCTGACCCAGCTCTCTGTTATGGCCTGGGGAAGCAGTAGAAGATGGCCCAAGTCCTTGGTCCCCTGCACCTGTGTGGGAGATCTGGAAGAAGCTTCCAGAGCTCCTGGCTCCTGGCTTCAGATTGGCTCAGCTCTAGCTGTTGTGGTCATTTGGGGAGTGAACCAGTGGATGGAAGATCGCTCTCTGGCTCCACCTCTCTCTGTAACTCTTTCAATTAAATAAAATAAATCTTTTTTAAAAAATAGAATATGAGAAGCATAAAGTAGAAGGGTAGTTATGGATGGTGGGGGGGTATGCTATTCAGTAGAAATGGAATTTTTAGATGAAAAAATCCTAGAGATCTGGTGTGTGTGTGTAGACACATGTACATGTCACTTACCTTAGAGTGACATCTGTGCTTGTGAGATACAGTACTCAAGCCCTCTTCTACCTGACCTTGTATAAGAAAAGGGCTCCCCCTCTTGGTCTTTGGTCACTCTTCAGGTGCTTGTGAGTAGGATTGGTGGCAAGCTATTCCAAAATATGTGGAGATTCATGATTAGAGTCATCTAGGAATACTGGGAAAGACTGCAATGCAATATCTCCTCTCTCCCCAGCTTGGTCTCCTTAGTTTCTACACTGTATTTTGGTGAGAATACAAGAAGATACACCAATCTCTGATGAGTTTATGACAATACAATTGAAATAGAATCCTATGAATGGATCTTCCTTTACAGAAAAGTCTCATCTTGGCCTGAGACTTCTAAATGCATCCAACAATATTAGTTCCAGTTTTATTTATTTTATTTTATTTGTTTAAAGATTTATTGACTTATTTGAAAATCAGAGCTACATAGAGAGGCAGAGAGAGAGACAGAGAGACACAGAGAGAGGTCTTCCTCTGATGGTTTACTCCCCTATTGGCTGCGACAGCCAGAACTGAACCAATCTGAAGCCAGGAGCTAGGAGCTTCTTTCAGTTCTCCTACATGGGTGCAGGGGCTCAAGGACTTGGGCCATCTTCCACTGCCTTCCCATGCCACAGCAGAAAGCTGGACTGGAAGAGGAGCAACCAGGACAGAATCCAGCACCCCAACCAGGACTAGAACCTGGGGTGCCAGCGCCGCAGGTGGAAGATTAACCAAATGAACTGTGGTGCTGGCCTCCCAGGCAGGTTTGTAAAGATGGCCAAATGTGACTGTGGAGAATAAGATTTCTGCCAAAGCAAAGACATTTTCTTCCTAGTACACAGTGTGTGGCTGCTAAACATGTTCGAGAGAATCCTTGGAGTTAGATGAACACATGCATGAGCTGTACAATATGTGGTTGTAATCCTTTCTATTTTAATTATTTTTTTTCTCACAGACATAGTGAAAGAGAGAGAGAGGGAGAAAGGTCTTCCTTCCATTGGTTCACACCCAAATAGCTGCTGTGGCTGGTGCTGCAAAGATCCTAAGCCAGGAGCCAGGTGCATCCTTCTGGTCTCCCATGGGTGCAGGGCCCAAGTACTTGGGCCATCCTCCACTACACTCACAGAACACAGCAGAAAGCTGGACTACAGGAGGAGCAACCAGGACAGAATCTGGCCACAGACATGGACTAGAACCCATGGTGCCAGCGCTACAGGTGCCTCCTCTGGCAGTTAACCGAAGGGTTGGCACCAGCTGCGCCTCAGCAGCCAGCCTCCCTCCCTCCCTCGCTCCCTGCCTCCCTCTGGTCGGGCACTGCAAGCCACACAGCCACTTGTGTCCCCTGTGTCCCTCCCTGGAGGCCGCAGCGCGTTTTGGGTTTTGGCGCGGACGGGCCCCTCTCGGCTTCCGTAGTCCATTTGCCCCCGGAGCCTGCCAGACACCTGGCTCTAGGAGGCTGCCCAGGGGCGCTGCCAACAGCCCCCAGGTGCTGGCTAGCCACAGCAGCCGGCCACGGGGGAGCACACACACCTGCGGGTGTCCCCAGGCCGCACACACGGACTGCCCCGCGCTTCCCGGCGTTGCAAATAGGCCCCCCGGGAAGCCCCGCCCGCCCTAGGGGCTTGTCGGGTGGGGCCGATGCACGGTGGGTGAGTGGGGAGGGCTGCTGCTGGCACACACCCACTCCTGAAGCCCACTGGGGCGGTCCAAGGGCGAGGAGCTCGGAGCTCGGTCAGGGCTGTCCCAGCAGAACTTTTTGAGTGTGGACGGACACGCCTGCGGGCAATCAGGTGTTGCGGGCAGGCCCCGGGGGCAGGCCCTGCTGAGACCCCGAGCGCCACCTGGGTTCCTGCCACCACCCTTGGGCCGGGATGAGGTGCCACCTTGTGCGTAGAAGCCCTGCACACAGGCAAGAAGCCCCCCAGGCCTGCGGCGCACCCGACCCTGGAGCCCCCTGGCCGGCTGCAGCCACAGGGAACGGGGGTTCTGAGTTGGAAGGCCCCATTCCCGAAGTACCCACGGGCACTTCCCGAAGGGCTGACACCTGCTGCGCCTCAGCAGCCAGCCAACCTCCCTCCCTCTGGTCGGGCACTGCAAGCCACACAGCCACTTGTGTCCCCTGTGTCCCTCCCTGGAGGCCGCAGCGCGTTTTGGGTTTTGGCGCGGACGGGCCCCTCTCGGCTTCCGTAGTCCATTTGCCCCCGGAGCCTGCCAGACCCCTGGCTCTAGGAGGCTGCCCAGGGGCGCTGCCAACTGCCCCCAGGTGCTGGCTAGCTGCCTCGTCCGGCCACGGGGGGAGCACACACACCTGCGGGTGTCCCCGGGCCGCACACACGGACTGCCCCGCGCTTCCCGGCGTTGCAAATAGGTCCCCCGAGAAGCCCCGCCGGCCCTAGGGGCTTGTCGGGCGGGGCCGACGCACGGTGGGTGAGTGGGGAGGGCTGCTGCTGGCACACACCCACTCCTGAAGCCCACTGGGGCGGTCCAAGGGCGAGGAGCTTGGAGCTCGGTCAGGGCTGTCCCAGCAGAACTTTGTGAGGGTGGACGGACACGCCCGCGGGCAATCAGGTGTTGCGGGCAGGCCCCGGGGGCAGGCCCTGCTGAGTCCCCGAGCGCCACCTGGGTTCCTGCCACCACCCTTGGGCCGGGATGAGGTGCCACCTTGTGCGTAGAAGCCCTGCACACAGGCAAGAAGCCCCCCAGGCCCGCGGCGCACCCGACCCTGGAGCCCCCTGGCCGGATGCAGCCACAGGGAACGGGGGTTCTGAGTTGGCAGGCCCCATTCCCGAAGCATCCACGGGCACTTCCCGAAGGGCTGACACCTGCTGCGCCTCAGCAGCCAGCCAACCTCCCTCCCTCTGGTCGGGCACTGCACGCCACACAGCCACTTGTGTCCCCTGTGTCCCTCCCTGGAGTCCGCAGCGCGTTTTGGGTTTTGGCGCAGACGGGCCCCTCTCGGCTTCGGTAGTCCATTTGCCCCCGGAGCCTGCCAGACCCCTGGCTCTAGGAGGCTGCCCAGGGGCGCTGCCAACTGCCCCCAGGTGCTGGCTAGCCGCAGCAGCCGGCCACGGGGGAGCACACACACCTGCGGGTGTCCCCAGGCCGCACACACGGACTGCCCCGCGCTTCCCGGCGTTGCAAATAGGTCCCCCGGGAAGCCCCGCCGGCCCTAGGGGCTTGTCGGGCGGGGCCGACACACGGTGGGTGAGTGGGGAGGGCTGCTGCTGGCACACACCCACTCCTGAAGCCCACTGGGGCGGTCCAGGGCGAGGAGCTCGGAGCTCGGTCAGGGCTGTCCCAGCAGAAGTTTTTGAGGGTGGACGGACACGCCCGCGGGCAATCAGGTGTTGCGGGCAGGCCCCGGGGGCAGGCCCTGCTGAGTCCCCGAGCGCCACCTGGGTTCCTGCCACCACCCTTGGGCCGGGATGAGGTGCCACCTTGTGCGTAGAAGCCCTGCACACAGGCAAGAAGCCCCCCAGGCCCGCGGCGCACCCGACCCTGGAGCCCCCTGGCCGGATGCAGCCACAGGGAACGGGGGTTCTGAGTTGGCAGGCCCCATTCCCAAAGCATCCACGGGCACTTCCCGAAGGGCTGACACCTGCTGCGCCTCAGCAGCCAGCCAACCTGCCTCCCTCTGGTCGGGCACTGCACGCCACACAGCCACTTGTGTCCCCTGTGTCCCTCCCTGGAGGCCGCAGCGCGTTTTGGGTTTTGGCGCGGACGGGCCCCTCTCGGCTTCGGTAGTCCATTTGCCCCCGGAGCCTGCCAGACCCCTGGCTCTAGGAGGCTGCCCAGGGGCGCTGCCAACTGCCCCCAGGTGCTGGCTAGCCGCAGCAGCCGGCCACGGGGGAGCACACACACCTGCGGGTGTCCCCAGGCCGCACACACGGACTGCCCCGCGCTTCCCGGCGTTGCAAATAGGTCCCCCGGGAAGCCCCGCCGGCCCTAGGGGCTTGTCGGGCGGGGCCGACACACGGTGGGTGAGTGGGGAGGGCTGCTGCTGGCACACACCCACTCCTGAAGCCCACTGGGGCGGTCCAAGGGCGAGGAGCTCGGAGCTCGGTCAGGGCTGTCCCAGCAGAACTTTTTGAGGGTGGACGGACACGCCCGCAGGCAATCAGGTGTTGCGGGCAGGCCCCGGGGGCAGGCCCTGCTGAGTCCCCGAGCGCCACCTGGGTTCCTGCCACCACCCTTGGGCCGGGATGAGGTGCCACCTTGTGCGTAGAAGCCCTGCACACAGGCAAGAAGCCCCCCAGGCCCGCAGCGCACCCGACCCTGGAGCCCCCTGGCCGGATGCAGCCACAGGGAACGGGGGTTCTGAGTTGGCAGGCCCCATTCCCGAAGCATCCACGGGCACTTCCCGAAGGGCTGACACCTGCTGCGCCTCAGCAGCCAGCCAACCTCCCTCCCTCTGGTCGGGCACTGCACGCCACACAGCCACTTGTGTCCCCTGTGTCCCTCCCTGGAGGCCGCAGCGCATTTTGGGTTTTGGCGCGGACGGGCCCCTCTCGGCTTCGGTAGTCCATTTGCCCCCGGAGCCTGCCAGACCCCTGGCTCTAGGAGGCTGCCCAGGGGCGCTGCCAACTGCCCCCAGGTGCTGGCTAGCCGCAGCAGCCGGCCACGGGGGAGCACACACACCTGCGGGTGTCCCCAGGCCGCACACACGGACTGCCCCGCGCTTCCCGGCGTTGCAAATAGGTCCCCCGGGAAGCCCCGCCGGCCCTAGGGGCTTGTCGGGCGGGGCCGACACACGGTGGGTGAGTGGGGAGGGCTGCTGCTGGCACACACCCACTCCTAAAGCCCACTGGGGCGGTCCAAGGGCGAGGAGCTCGGAGCTCGGTCAGGGCTGTCCCAGCAGAACTTTTTGAGGGTGGACGGACACGCCCGCGGGCAATCAGGTGTTGCGGGCAGGCCCCGGGGGCAGGCCCTGCTGAGTCCCCGAGCGCCACCTGGGTTCCTGCCACCACCCTTGGGCCGGGATGAGGTGCCACCTTGTGCGTAGAAGCCCTGCACACAGGCAAGAAGCCCCCCAGGCCCGCGGCGCACCCGACCCTGGAGCCCCCTGGCCGGATGCAGCCACAGGGAACGGGGCTTCTGAGTTGGCAGGCCCCATTCCCGAAGCATCCACGGGCACTTCCCGAAGGGCTGACACCTGCTGCGCCTCAGCAGCCAGCCAACCTCCCTCCCTCTGGTCGGGCACTGCACGCCACACAGCCACTTGTGTCCCCTGTGTCCCTCCCTGGAGGCCGCAGCACGTTTTGGGTTTTGGCGCAGACGGGCCTCTATCGACTTCCATAGTCCATTTGTCTCCGGAGCCTGCCAGACCCCTGGCTCTAGGAGGCTGCCCAGGGGCGCTGCCAACAGCCCCCAGGTGCTGGCTAGCCGCCTCGGCCGGCCACGGGGGGAGCACACACACCTGCGGGTGTCCCCGGGCCGCACACACGGACTGCCCCGCGCATCCCGGCGTTGCAAATAGGTCCCACGAGAAGCCCCGCCGGCCCTAGGGGCTTGTCGGGCGGGGCCGACGCACGGTGGGTGAGTGGGGAGGGCTGCTGCTGGCACACACCCACTCCTGAAGCCCACTGGGGCGGTCCAAGGGCGAGGAGCTCGGAGCTCGGTCAGGGCTGTCCCAGCAGAACTTTTTGAGGGTGGACGGACACGCCCGCGGGCAATCAGGTGTTGCGGGCAGGCCCCGGGGGCAGGCCCTGCTGAGTCCCCGAGCGCCACCTGGGTTCCTGCCACCACCCTTGGGCCGGGATGAGGTGCCACCTTGTGCGTAGAAGCCCTGCACACAGGCAAGAAGCCCCCCAGGCCCGCGGCGCACCCGACCCTGGAGCCCCCTGGCCGGATGCAGCCACAGGGAACGGGGGTTCTGAGTTGGCAGGCCCCATTCCCGAAGCATCCACGGGCACTTCCCGAAGGGCTGACACCTGCTGCGCCTCAGCAGCCAGCCAACCTCCCTCCCTCTGGTCGGGCACTGCAAGCCACACAGCCACTTGTGTCCCCTGTGTCCCTCCCTGGAGGCCGCAGCGCGTTTTGGGTTTTGGCGCGGACGGGCCCCTCTCGGCTTCCGTAGTCCATTTGCCCCCGGAGCCTGCCAGACCCCTGGCTCTAGGAGGCTGCCCAGGGGCGCTGCCAACAGCCCCCAGGTGCTGGCTAGCCGCCTCGGCCGGCCAGGGGGGAGCACACACACCTGCGGGTGTCCCCAGGCCGCACACACGGACTGCCCCTCGCTTCCTGGCATTGCAAATAGGCCCCCTGGGAATCCCCGCCCGCCCTAGGGGCTTGTCGGGTGGGGCCGACGCACGGTGGGTGAGTGGGGAGGGCTGCTGCTGGCACACACCCACTCCTGAAGCCCACTGGGGCGGTCCAAGGGCGAGGAGCTCGGAGCTCGGTCAGGGCTGTCCCAGCAGAACTTTTTGAGGGTGGACGGACACGCACGCGGGCAATCAGGTGTTGCGGGCAGGCCCCGGGGGCAGGCCCTGCTGAGTCCCCGAGCGCCACCTGGGTTCCTGCCACCACCCTTGGGCCGGGATGAGGTGCCACCTTGTGCGTAGAAGCCCTGCACACAGGCAAGAAGCCCCCCAGGCCCGCGGCGCACCCGACCCTGGAGCCCCCTGGCCGGATGCAGCCACAGGGAACGGGGGTTCTGAGTTGGCAGGCCCCATTCCCGAAGCATCCACGGGCACTTCCCGAAGGGCTGACACCTGCTGCGCCTCAGCAGCCAGCCAACCTCCCTCCCTCTGGTCGGGCACTGCAAGCCACACAGCCACTTGTGTCCCCTGTGTCCCTCCCTGGAGGCCGCAGTGCGTTTTGGGTTTTGGCGCGGACGGGCCCCTCTCGGCTTCCGTAGTCCATTTGCCCCCGGAGCCTGCCAGACCCCTGGCTCTAGGAGGCTGCCCAGGGGCGCTGCCAACAGCCCCCAGGTGCTGGCTAGCCGCCTCGGCCGGCCACGGGGGGAGCACACACACCTGCGGGTGTCCCCGGGCCGCACACACGGACTGCCCCGCGCTTCCCGGCGTTGCAAATAGGTCCCACCAGAAGCCCCGCCGGCCCTAGGGGTTTGTCGGGCGGGGCCGATGCACGGTGGGTGAGTGGGGAGGGCTGCTGCTGGCACACACCCACTCCTGAAGCCCACTGGGGCGGTCCAAGGGCGAGGAGCTCGGAGCTCGGTCAGGGCTGTCCCAGCAGAACTTTTTGAGGGTGGACGGACACGCCCGCGGGCAATCAGGTGTTGCGGGCAGGCCCCGGGGGCAGGCCCTGCTGAGTCCCCGAGCGCCACCTGGGTTCCTGCCACCACCCTTGGGCCGGGATGAGGTGCCACCTTGTGCGTAGAAGCCCTGCACACAGGCAAGAAGCCCCCCAGGCCCGCGGCGCACCCGACCCTGGAGCCCCCTGGCCGGATGCAGCCACAGGGAACGGGGCTTCTGAGTTGGCAGGCCCCATTCCCGAAGCATCCACGGGCACTTCCCGAAGGGCTGACACCTGCTGCGCCTCAGCAGCCAGCCAACCTCCCTCCCTCTGGTCGGGCACTGCAAGCCACACAGCCACTTGTGTCCCCTGTGTCCCTCCCTGGAGGCCGCAGCGCGTTTTGGGTTTTGGCGCGGACGGGCCCCTCTCGGCTTCCGTAGTCCATTTGCCCCCGGAGCCTGCCAGACCCCTGGCTCTAGGAGGCTGCCCAGGGGCGCTGCCAACAGCCCCCAGGTGCTGGCTAGCCGCAGCAGCCGGCCACGGGGGAGCACACACACCTGCGGGTGTCCCCAGGCCGCACACACGGACTGCCCCTCGCTTCCTGGCATTGCAAATAGGCCCCCTGGGAATCCCCGCCCGCCCTAGGGGCTTGTCGGGTGGGGCCGACGCACGGTGGGTGAGTGGGGAGGGCTGCTGCTGGCACACACCCACTCCTGAAGCCCACTGGGGCGGTCCAAGGGCGAGGAGCTCGGAGCTCGGTCAGGGCTGTCCCAGCAGAACTTTTTGAGGGTGGACGGACACGCCCGCGGGCAATCAGGTGTTGCGGGCAGGCCCCGGGGGCAGGCCCTGCTGAGTCCCCGAGCGCCACCTGGGTTCCTGCCACCACCCTTGGGCCGGGATGAGGTGCCACCTTGTGCGTAGAAGCCCTGCACACAGGCAAGAAGCCCCCCAGGCCCGCGGCGCACCCGACCCTGGAGCCCCCTGGCCGGCTGCAGCCACAGGGAACGGGGGTTCTGAGTTGGCAGGCCCCATTCCCGAAGCATCCATGGTCACTTCCAGAAGGGCTGACACCTGCTGCGCCTCAGCAGCCAGCCAACCTCCCTCCCTCTGGTCGGGCACTGCAAGCCACACAGCCACTTGTGTCCCCTGTGTCCCTCCCTGGAGTCCGCAGCGCGTTTTGGGTTTTGGCGCAGACGGGCCCCTCTCGGCTTCGGTAGTCCATTTGCCCCCGGAGCCTGCCAGACCCCTGGCTCTAGGAGGCTGCCCAGGGGCGCTGCCAACTGCCCCCAGATGCTGGCTAGCCGCAGCAGCCGGCCACGGGGGAGCACACACACCTGCGGGTGTCCCCAGGCCGCACACACGGACTGCCCCGCGCTTCCCGGCGTTGCAAATAGGTCCCCCGGGAAGCCCCGCCGGCCCTAGGGGCTTGTCGGGCGGGGCCGACACACGGTGGGTGAGTGGGGAGGGCTGCTGCTGGCACACACCCACTCCTGAAGCCCACTGGGGCGGTCCAAGGGCGAGGAGCTCGGAGCTCGGTCAGGGCTGTCCCAGCAGAAGTTTTTGAGGGTGGACGGACACGCCCGCGGGGAATCAGGTGTTGCGGGCAGGCCCCGGGGGCAGGCCCTGCTGAGTCCCCGAGCGCCACCTGGGTTCCTGCCACCACCCTTGGGCCGGGATGAGGTGCCACCTTGTGCGTAGAAGCCCTGCACACAGGCAAGAAGCCCCCCAGGCCCGCGGCGCACCCGACCCTGGAGCCCCCTGGCCGGATGCAGCCACAGGGAACGGGGCTTCTGAGTTGGCAGGCCCCATTCCCGAAGCATCCACGGGCACTTCCCGAAGGGCTGACACCTGCTGCGCCTCAGCATCCAGCCAACCTCCCTCCCTCTGGTCGGTCACTGCACGCCACACAGCCACTTGTGTCCCCTGTGTCCCTCCCTGGAGGCCGCAGCGCGTATTGGGTTTTGGCGCAGACGGGCCCCTATCGACTTCCGTAGTCCATTTGTCTCCGGAGCCTGCCAGACCCCTGGCTCTAGGAGGCTGCCCAGGGGCGCTGCCAACAGCCCCCAGGTGCTGGCTAGCCGCCTCGGCCGGCCACGGGGGGAGCACACACACCTGCGGGTGTCCCCGGGCCGCACACACGGACTGCCCCGCGCTTCCCGGCGTTGCAAATAGGTCCCACGAGAAGCCCCGCCGGCCCTAGGGGCTTGTCGGGCGGGGCCGACGCACGGTGGGTGAGTGGGGAGGGCTGCTGCTGGCACACACCCACTCCTGAAGCCCACTGGGGCGGTCCAAGGGCGAGGAGCTCGGAGCTCGGTCAGGGCTGTCCCAGCAGAACTTTTTGAGGGTGGACGGACACGCCCGCGGGCAATCAGGTGTTGCGGGCAGGCCCCGGGGGCAGGCCCTGCTGAGTCCCCGAGCGCCACCTGGGTTCCTGCCACCACCCTTGGGCCGGGATGAGGTGCCACCTTGTGCGTAGAAGCCCTGCACACAGGCAAGAAGCCCCCCAGGCCCGCGGCGCACCCGACCCTGGAGCCCCCTGGCCGGCTGCAGCCACAGGGAACGGGGGTTCTGAGTTGGCAGGCCCCATTCCCGAAGCATCCACGGGCACTTCCCGAAGGGCTGACACCTGCTGCGCCTCAGCAGCCAGCCAACCTCCCTCCCTCTGGTCGGGCACTGCAAGCCACACAGCCACTTGTGTCCCCTGTGTCCCTCCCTGGAGGCCGCAGCGCGTTTTGGGTTTTGGCGCGGACGGGCCCCTCTCGGCTTCCGTAGTCCATTTGCCCCCGGAGCCTGCCAGACCCCTGGCTCTAGGAGGCTGCCCAGGGGCGCTGCCAACAGCCCCCAGGTGCTGGCTAGCCGCAGCAGCCGGCCACGGGGGAGCACACACACCTGCGGGTGTCCCCAGGCCGCACACACGGACTGCCCCTCGCTTCCTGGCATTGCAAATAGGCCCCCTGGGAATCCCCGCCCGCCCTAGGGTCTTGTCGGGTGGGGCCGACGCACGGTGGGTGAGTGGGGAGGGCTGCTGCTGGCACACACCCACTCCTGAAGCCCACTGGGGCGGTCCAAGGGCGAGGAGCTCGGAGCTCGGTCAGGGCTGTCCCAGCAGAACTTTTTGAGGGTGGACGGACACGCCCGCGGGCAATCAGGTGTTGTGGGCAGGCCCCGGGGGCAGGCCCTGCTGAGTCCCCGAGCGCCACCTGGGTTCCTGCCACCACCCTTGGGCCGGGATGAGGTGCCACCTTGTGCGTAGAAGCCCTGCACACAGGCAAGAAGCCCCCCAGGCCCGCGGCGCACCCGACCCTGGAGCCCCCTGGCCGGATGCAGCCACAGGGAACGGGGGTTCTGAGTTGGCAGGCCCCATTCCCGAAGCATCCACGGGCACTTCCCGAAGGGCTGACACCTGCTGCGCCTCAGCAGCCAGCCAACCTCCCTCCCTCTGGTCGGGCACTGCAAGCCACACAGCCACTTGTGTCCCCTGTGTCCCTCCCTGGAGGCCGCAGTGCGTTTAGGGTTTTGGCGCGGACGGGCCCCTCTCGGCTTCCGTAGTCCATTTGCCCCCGGAGCCTGCCAGACCCCTGGCTCTAGGAGGCTGCCCAGGGGCGCTGCCAACAGCCCCCAGGTGCTGGCTAGCCGCCTCGTCCGGCCACGGGGGGAGCACACACACCTGCGGGTGTCCCCGGGCCGCACACACGGACTGCCCCGCGCTTCCCGGCGTTGCAAATAGGTCCCACGAGAAGCCCCGCCGGCCCTAGGGGCTTGTCGGGCGGGGCCGATGCACGGTGGGTGAGTGGGGAGGGCTGCTGCTGGCACACACCCACTCCTGAAGCCCACTGGGCGGTCCAAGGGCGAGGAGCTCGGAGCTCGGTCAGGGCTGTCCCAGCAGAACTTTTTGAGGGTGGACGGACACGCCCGCGGGCAATCAGGTGTTGCGGGCAGGCCCCGGGGGCAGGCCCTGCTGAGTCCCCGAGCGCCACCTGGGTTCCTGCCACCACCCTTGGGCCGGGATGAGGTGCCACCTTGTGCGTAGAAGCCCTGCACACAGGCAAGAAGCCCCCAGGCCCGCGGCGCACCCGACCCTGGAGCCCCCTGGCCGGATGCAGCCACAGGGAACGGGGGTTCTGAGTTGGCAGGCCCCATTCCCGAAGCATCCACGGGCACTTCCCGAAGGGCTGACACCTGCTGCGCCTCAGCAGCCAGCCAACCTCCCTCCCTCTGGTCGGGCACTGCAAGCCACACAGCCACTTGTGTCCCCTGTGTCCCTCCCTGGAGGCCGCAGCGCGTTTTGGGTTTTGGCGCGGACGGGCCCCTCTCGGCTTCCGTAGTCCATTTGCCCCCGGAGCCTGCCAGACCCCTGGCTCTAGGAGGCTGCCCAGGGGCGCTGCCAACAGCCCCCAGGTGCTGGCTAGCCGCAGCAGCCGGCCACGGGGGAGCACACACACCTGCGGGTGTCCCCAGGCCGCACACACGGACTGCCCCTCGCTTCCTGGCATTGCAAATAGGCCCCCTGGGAATCCCCGCCCGCCCTAGGGGCTTGTCGGGTGGGGCCGACGCACGGTGGGTGAGTGGGGAGGGCTGCTGCTGGCACACACCCACTCCTGAAGCCCACTGGGGCGGTCCAAGGGTGAGGAGCTCGGAGCTCGGTCAGGGCTGTCCCAGCAGAACTTTTTGAGGGTGGACGGACACGCCCGCGGGCAATCAGGTGTTGCGGGCAGGCCCCGGGGGCAGGCCCTGCTGAGTCCCCGAGCGCCACCTGGGTTCCTGCCACCACCCTTGGGCCGGGATGAGGTGCCACCTTGTGCGTAGAAGCCCTGCACACAGGCAAGAAGCCCCCCAGGCCCGCGGCGCACCCGACCCTGGAGCCCCCTGGCCGGATGCAGCCACAGGGAACGGGGCTTCTGAGTTGGCAGGCCCCATTCCCGAAGCATCCACGGGCACTTCCCGAAGGGCTGACACCTGCTGCGCCTCAGCAGCCAGCCAACCTCCCTCCCTCTGGTCGGGCACTGCACGCCACACAGTCACTTGTGTCCCCTGTGTCCCTCCCTGGAGGCCGCAGCGCGTTTTGGGTTTTGGCGCAGACGGGCCACTCTCGGCTTCCGTAGACCATTTGTCCCCGGAGCCTGCCAGACCCCTGGCTCTAGGAGGCTGCCCAGGGGCGCTGCCAACTGCCCCCAGGTGCTGGCTAGCCGCAGCAGCCGGCCACGGGGGAGCACACACACCTGCGGGTGTCCCCAGGCCGCACACACGGACTGCCCCGCGCTTCCCGGCGTTGCAAATAGGTCCCCCGGGAAGCCCCGCCGGCCCTAGGGGCTTGTCGGGCGGGGCCGACACACGGTGGGTGAGTGGGGAGGGCTGCTGCTGGCACACACCCACTCCTGAAGCCCACTGGGGCGGTCCAAGGGCGAGGAGCTCGGAGCTCGGTCAGGGCTGTCCCAGCAGAACTTTGTGAGGGTGGACGGACACGCCCGCGGGCAATCAGGTGTTGCGGGCAGGCCCCGGGGGCAGGCCCTGCTGAGTCCCCGAGCGCCACCTGGGTTCCTGCCACCACCCTTGGGCCGGGATGAGGTGCCACCTTGTGCGTAGAAGCCCTGCACACAGGCAAGAAGCCCCCCAGGCCCGCGGCGCACCCGACCCTGGAGCCCCCTAGCCGGATGCAGCCATTGGGAACGGGGGTTCTGAGTTGGCAGACCCCATTCCCGAAGCATCCACGGGCACTTCCCGAAGGGCTGACACCTGCTGCGCCTCAGCAGCCAGCCAACCTCCCTCTCTCTGGTCGGGCACTGCAAGCCACACAGCCACTTGTGTCCCCTGTGTCCCTCCCTGGAGGCCGCAGCGCGTTTTGGGTTTTGGCGCGGACGGGCCCCTCTCGGCTTCCGTAGTCCATTTGCCCCCGGAGCCTGCCAGACCCCTGGCTCTAGGAGGCTGCCCAGGGGCGCTGCCAACAGCCCCCAGGTGCTGGCTAGCCGCCTCGGCCGGCCACGGGGGGAGCACACACACCTGCGGGTGTCCCCGGGCCGCACACACGAACTGCCCCGCGCTTCCTGGCGTTGCAAATAGGCACCCGGGAAGCCCCGCCCGCCCTAGGGTCTTGTCGGGTGGGGCCGACGCAAGGTGGTTGACTGGGGAGGGCTGCTGCTGGCACACACCCACTCCTGAAGCCCACTGGGGCGGTCCAAGGGCGAGGAGCTCGGAGCTCGGTCAGGGCTGTCCCAGCAGAACTTTTTGAGGGTGGACGGACACGCCCGCAGGCAATCAGGTGTTGCGGGCAGGCCCCGGGGGCAGGCCCTGCTGAGTCCCCGAGCGCCACCTGGGTTCCTGCCACCACCCTTGGGCCGGGATGAGGTGCCACCTTGTGCGAAGAAGCCCTGCACACAGGCAAGAAGCCCCCCAGGCCCGCGGCGCACCCGACCCTGGAGCCCCCTGGCCGGATGCAGCCACAGGGAACGGGGGTTCTTTGTTGGCAGGCCCCATTCCCGAAGCATCCACGGGCACTTCCCGAAGGGCTGACACCTGCTGCGCCTCAGCAGCCAGCCAACCTCCCTCCCTCTGGTCGGGCACTGCAAGCCACACAGCCACTTGTGTCCCCTGTGTCCCTCCCTGGAGGCCGCAGCGCGTTTTGGGTTTTGGCGCGGACGGGCCCCTCTCGGCTTCCGTAGTCCATTTGCCCCCGGAGCCTGCCAGACCCCTGGCTCTAGGAGGCTGCCCAGGGGCGCTGCCAACAGCCCCCAGGTGCTGGCTAGCCGCCTCTGCCGGCCACGGGGGGAGCACACACACCTGCGGGTGTCCCCGGGCCGCACACACGAACTGCCCCGCGCTTCCCGGCGTTGCAAATAGGCCCCCCGGGAAGCCCCGCCGGCCCTAGGGGCTTGTCGGGTGGGGCCGACGCACGGTGGTTGACTGGGGAGGGCTGCTGCTGGCACACACCCACTCCTGAAGCCCACTGGGGCGGTCCAAGGGCGAGGAGCTCGGAGCTCGGTCAGGGCTGTCCCAGCAGAACTTTTTGAGGGTGGACGGACACGCCCGCAGGCAATCAGGTGTTGCGGGCAGGCCCCGGGGGCAGGCCCTGCTGAGTCCCCGAGCGCCACCTGGGTTCCTGCCACCACCCTTGGGCCGGGATGAGGTGCCACCTTGTGCGTAGAAGCCCTGCACACAGGCAAGAAGCCCCCCAGGCCCGCGGCGCACCCGACCCTGGAGCCCCCTGGCCGGATGCAGCCACAGGGAACGGGGGTTCTTTGTTGGCAGGCCCCATTCCCGAAGCATCCACGGGCACTTCCCGAAGGGCTGACACCTGCTGCGCCTCAGCAGCCAGCCAACCTCCCTCCCTCTGGTCGGGCACTGCAAGCCACACAGCCACTTGTGTCCCCTGTGTCCCTCCCTGGAGGCCGCAGCGCGTTTTGGGTTTTGGCGCGGACGGGCCCCTCTCGGCTTCCGTAGTCCATTTGCCCCCGGAGCCTGCCAGACCCCTGGCTCTAGGAGGCTGCCCAGGGGCGCTGCCAACAGCCCCCAGGTGCTGGCTAGCCGCCTCGTCCGGTCACGGGGGGAGCACACACACCTGCGGGTGTCCCCGGGCCGCACACACGAACTGCCCCGCGCTTCCTGGCGTTGCAAATAGGCCCCCTGGGAAGCCCCGCCCGCCCTAGGGGCTTGTCGGGTGGGGCCGACACACGGTGGTTGACTGGGGAGGGCTGCTGCAGGCACACACCCACTCCTGAAGCCCACTGGGGCGGTCCAAGGGCGAGGAGCTCGGAGCTCGGTCAGGGCTGTCCCAGCAGAACTTTTTGAGGGTGGACGGACACGCCCGCGGGCAATCAGGTGTTGCGGGCAGGCCCCGGGGGCAGGCCCTGCTGAGTCCCCGAGCGCCACCTGGGTTCCTGCCACCACCCTTGGGCCGGGATGAGGTGCCACCTTGTGCGAAGAAGCCCTGCACACAGGCAAGAAGCCCCCCAGGCCCGCGGCGCACCCGACCCTGGAGCCCCCTGGCCGGATGCAGCCACAGGGAACGGGGGTTCTTTGTTGGCAGGCCCCATTCCCGAAGCATCCACGGGCACTTCCCGAAGGGCTGACACCTGCTGCGCCTCAGCAGCCAGCCAACCTCCCTCCCTCTGGTCGGGCACTGCAAGCCACACAGCCACTTGTGTCCCCTGTGTCCCTCCCTGGAGGCCGCAGCGCGTTTTGGGTTTTGGCGCGGACGGGCCCCTCTCGGCTTCCGTAGTCCATTTGCCCCCGGAGCCTGCCAGACCCCTGGCTCTAGGAGGCTGCCCAGGGGCACTGCCAACAGCCCCCAGGTGCTGGCTAGCCGCCTCGGCCGGCCACGGGGGGAGCACACACACCTGCGGGTGTCCCCGGGCCGCACACACGAACTGCCCCGCGCTTCCTGGTGTTGCAAATAGGCCCCTCGGGAAGCCCCGCCCGCCCTAGGGTCTTGTCGGTTGGGGCCGACGCATGGTGGTTCACTGGGGAGGGCTGCTGCTGGCACACACCCACTCCTGAAGCCCACTGGGGCGGTCCAAGGGCGAGGAGCTCGGAGCTCGGTCAGGGCTGTCCCAGCAGAACTTTTTGAGGGTGGACGGACACGCCCGCGGGCAATCAGGTGTTGCGGGCAGGCCCCGGGGGCAGGCCCTGCTGAGTCCCCGAGCGCCACCTGGGTTCCTGCCACCACCCTTGGGCCGGGATGAGGTGCCACCTTGTGCGAAGAAGCCCTGCACACAGGCAAGAAGCCCCCCAGGCCCGCGGCGCACCCGACCCTGGAGCCCCCTGGCCGGATGCAGCCACAGGGAACGGGGGTTCTTTGTTGGCAGGCCCCATTCCCGAAGCATCCACGGGCACTTCCCGAAGGGCTGACACCTGCTGCGCCTCAGCAGCCAGCCAACCTCCCTCCCTCTGGTCGGGCACTGCAAGCCACACAGCCACTTGTGTCCCCTGTGTCCCTCCCTGGAGGCCACAGCGCGTTTTGGGTTTTGGCGCGGACGGTCCCCTCTCGGCTTCCGTAGTCCATTTGCCCCCGGAGCCTGCCAGACCCCTGGCTCTAGGAGGCTGCCCAGGGGCGCTGCCAACAGCCCCCAGGTGCTGGCTAGCCGCCTCGGCCGGCCACGGGGGGAGCACACACACCTGCGGGTGTCCCCGGGCCGCACACACGAACTGCCCCGCGCTTCCTGGTGTTGCAAATAGGCCCCCCGGGAAGCCCCGCCCGCCCTAGGGTCTTGTCGGGTGGGGCCGACGCACGGTGGTTGACTGGGGAGGGCTGCTGCTGGCACACACCCACTCCTGAAGCCCACTGGGGCGGTCCAAGGGCGAGGAGCTCGGAGCTCGGTCAGGGCTGTCCCAGCAGAACTTTTTGAGGGTGGACGGACACGCCCGCGGGCAATCAGGTGTTGCGGGCAGGCCCCGGGGGCAGGCCCTGCTGAGTCCCCGAGCGCCACCTGGGTTCCTGCCACCACCCTTGGGCCGGGATGAGGTGCCACCTTGTGCGAAGAAGCCCTGCACACAGGCAAGAAGCCCCCCAGGCCCGCGGCGCACCCGACCCTGGAGCCCCCTGGCCGGATGCAGCCACAGGGAACGGGGGTTATGAGTTGGCAGGCCCCATTCCCGAAGCATCCACGGGCACTTCCCGAAGGGCTGACACCTGCTGCGCCTCAGCAGCCAGCCAACCTCCCTCCCTCTGGTCGGGCACTGCACGCCACACAGCCACTTGTGTCCCCTGTGTCCCTCCCTGGAGGCCGCAGCGCGTTTTGGGTTTTGGCGCAGACGGGCCCCTCTCGGCTTCCGTAGTCCATTTGCCCCCGGAGCCTGCCAGACCCCTGGCTCTAGGAGGCTGCCCAGGGGCGCTGCCAACAGACCCCAGGTGCTGGCTAGCCGCAGCGGCCGGCCACGGGGGGAGCACACACACCTGCGGGTGTCCCCGGGCCGCACACACGAACTGCCCCGCGCTTCCTGGTGTTGCAAATAGGACCCCCGGGAAGCACCGCCCACCCTAGGGTCTTGTCGGGTGGGGCCGACGCATGGTGGTTCACTGGGGAGGGCTGCTGCTGGCACACACCCACTCCTGAAGCCCACTGGGGCGGTCCAAGGGCGAGGAGCTCGGAGCTCGGTCAGGGCTGTCCCAGCAGAACATTTTGAGGGTGGACGGACACGCCCGCGGGCAATCAGGTGTTGCGGGCAGGCCCCGGGGGCAGGCCCTGCTGAGTCCCCGAGCGCCACCTGGGTTCCTGCCACCACGCTTGGGCCGCGATGAGGTGCCACCTTGTGCGAAGAAGCCCTGCACACAGGCAAGAAGCCCCCCAGGCCCGCGGCGCACCCGACCCTGGAGCCCCCTGGCCGGATGCAGCCACAGGGAACGGGGGTTATGAGTTGGCAAGCCCCATTCCCGAAGCATCCACGGGCACTTCCCGAAGGGCTGACACCTGCTGCGCCTCAGCAGCCAGCCAACCTCCCTCCCTCTGGTCGGGCACTGCACGCCACACAGCCACTTGTGTCCCCTGTGTCCTCCCTGGAGGCCGCAGCGCGTTTTGGGTTTTGGCGGAGACGGGGCCCTCTCGGCTTCCGTAGTCCATTTGACCCCGGAGCCTGCCAGGCCCCTGGCTCTAGGAGGCTGCCCAGGGGCACTGCCAACAGCCCCCAGGTGCTGGCTAGCCGCAGCAGCCGGCCACGGGGCAGCACACACACCTGCGGTGTCCCCCGGCCGCACACACGAACTGCCCCGCGCTTCCCGGCATTGCAAATAGGTCCCCCGGGAAGCCCCGCCGGCCCTAGGGGCTTGTGGGGCGGGGCCGACGCATGGTGGGTGAGTGGGGAGGGCTGCTGCTGGCACACACCCACTCCTGAAGCCCACTGGGGCGGTCCAAGGGCGAGGAGCTCGGAGCTCGGTCAGGGCTGTCCCAGCAGAACTTTTTGAGGGTGGACGGACACGCCCGCGGGCAATCAGGTGTTGCGGGCAGGCCCCGGGGGCAGGCCCTGCTGAGTCCCCGAGCGCCACCTGGGTTCCTGCCACCACCCTTGGGCCGGGATGAGGTGCCACCTTGTGCGAAGAAGCCCTGCACACAGGCAAGAAGCCCCCCAGGCCCGCGGCGCACCCGACCCTGGAGCCCCCTGGCCGGATGCAGCCACAGGGAACGGGGCTTCTGAGTTGGCAGGCCCCATTCCCGAAGCATCCACGGGCACTTCCCGAAGGGCTGACACCTGCTGCGCCTCAGCAGCCAGCCAACCTCCCTCCCTCTGGTCGGGCACTGCACGCCACACAGCCACTTGTGTCCCCTGTGTCCCTCCCTGGAGGCCACAGCGCGTTTTGGGTTTTGGCGCGGACGGGCCCCTCTCGGCTTCCGTAGTCCATTTGCCCCCGGAGCCTGCCAGACCCCTGGCTCTAGGAGGCTGCCCAGGGGCGCTGCCAACAGCCCCCAGGTGCTGGCTAGCCGCCTCGGCCGGCCACGGGGGGAGCACACACACCTGCGGGTGTCCCCAGGCCGCACACACGAACTGCCCCGCGCTTCCTGGTGTTGCAAATAGGCCCCCCGGGAAGCCCCGCCCGCCCTATGGTCTTGTCGGGTGGGGCCGACGCATGGTGGTTCACTGGGGAGGGCTGCTGCTGGCACACACCCACTCCTGAAGCCCACTGGGGCAGTCCAAGGGCGAGGAGCTCGGAGCTCGGTCAGGGCTGTCCCAGCAGAACATTTTGAGGGTGGACGGACACGCCCGCGGGCAATCAGGTGTTGCGGGCAGGCCACGGGGGCAGGCCCTGCTGAGTCCCCGAGCGCCACCTGGGTTCCTGCCACCACCCTTGGGCCGGGATGAGGTGCCACCTTGTGCGTAGAAGCCCTGCACACAGGCAAGAAGCCCCCCAGGCCCGCGGCGCACCCGACCCTGGAGCCCCCTGGCCGGATGCAGCCACAGGGAACGGGGGTTCTTTGTTGGCAGGCCCCATTCCCGAAGCATCCACGGGCACTTCCCGAAGGGCTGACACCTGCTGCGCCTCAGCAGCCAGCCAACCTCCCTCCCTCTGGTCGGGCACTGCACGCCACACAGCCACTTGTGTCCCCTGTGTCCTCCCTGGAGGCCGCAGCGCGTTTTGGGTTTTGGCGGAGACGGGGCCCTCTCGGCTTCCGTAGTCCATTTGACCCCGGAGCCTGCCAGGCCCCTGGCTCTAGGAGGCTGCCCAGGGGCACTGCCAACAGCCCCCAGGTGCTGGCTAGCCGCAGCAGCCGGCCACGGGGCAGCACACACACCTGCGGTGTCCCCCGGCCGCACACACGAACTGCCCCGCGCTTCCCGGCATTGCAAATAGGTCCCCCGGGAAGCCCCGCCGGCCCTAGGGGCTTGTGGGGCGGGGCCGACGCATGGTGGGTGAGTGGGGAGGGCTGCTGCTGGCACACACCCACTCCTGAAGCCCACTGGGGCGGTCCAAGGGCGAGGAGCTCGGAGCTCGGTCAGGGCTGTCCCAGCAGAACTTTTTGAGGGTGGACGGACACGCCCACGGGCAATCAGGTGTTGCGGGCAGGCCCCGGGGGCAGGCCCTGCTGAGTCCCCGAGCGCCACCTGGGTTCCTGCCACCACCCTTGGGCCGGGATGAGGTGCCACCTTGTGCGTAGAAGCCCTGCACACAGGCAAGAAGCCCCCCAGGCCCGCGGCGCACCCGACCCTGGAGCCCCCTGGCCGGATGCAGCCACAGGGAACGGGGGTTCTGAGTTGGCAGGCCCCATTCCCGAAGCATCCACGGGCACTTCCCGAAGGGCTGACACCTGCTGCGCCTCAGCAGCCAGCCAACCTCCCTCCCTCTGGTCGGGCACTGCAAGCCACACAGCCACTTGTGTCCCCTGTGTCCCTCCCTGGAGGCCGCAGCGCGTTTTGGGTTTTGGCGCGGACGGGCCCCTCTCGGCTTCCGTAGTCCATTTGCCCCCGGAGCCTGCCAGACCCCTGGCTCTAGGAGGCTGCCCAGGGGCGCTGCCAACAGCCCCCAGGTGCTGGCTAGCCGCCTCGGCCGGCCACGGGGGGAGCACACACACCTGCGGGTGTCCCCGGGCCGCACACACGAACTGCCCCGCGCTTCCTGGCGTTGCAAATAGGCCCCCCGGGAAGCCCCGCCCGCCCTAGGGGCTTGTCGGGTGGGGCCGACGCAAGGTGGTTGACTGGGGAGGGCTGATGCTGGCACACACCCACTCCTGAAGCCCACTGGGGCGGTCCAAGGGCGAGGAGCTCGGAGCTCGGTCAGGGCTGTCCCAGCAGAACTTTGTGAGGGTGGACGGACACGCCCGCGGGCAATCAGGTGTTGCGGGCAGGCCCCGGGGGCAGGCCCTGCTGAGTCCCCGAGCGCCACCTGGGTTGCTGCCACCACACTTGGGCCGGGATGAGGTGCCACCTTGTGCGTAGAAGCCCTGCACACAGGCAAGAAGCCCCCCAGGCCCGCGGCGCACCCGACCCTGGAACCCCCTGGCCGGATGCAGCCACAGGGAACGGGGGTTCTTTGTTGGCAGGCCCCATTCCTGAAGCATCCACAGGCACTTCCCGAAGGGCTGACACCTGCTGCGCCTCAGCAGCCAGCCAACCTCTCTCCTTCTGGTCGGGCACTGCAAGCCACACAGCCACTTGTGTCCCCTGTGTCCCTCCCTGGAGGCCGCAGCGCATTTTGGGTTTTGGCGCAGACGGGCCCCTCTCGGCTTCCGTAGTCCATTTGCCCCCGGAGCCTGCCAGACCCCTGGCTCTAGGAGGCTGCCCAGGGGCGCTGCCAACAGCCCCCAGGTGCTGGCTAGCCGCAGCAGCCGGCCACGGGGGAGCACACACACCTGCGGGTGTCCCCAGGCCGCACACACGGACTGCCCCGCGCTTCCCGGCGTTGCAAATAGGTCCCCCGGGAAGCCCCGCCCGCCCTAGGGGCTTGTCGGGCGGGGCCGACGCACGGTGGTTGACTGGGGAGGGCTGCTGCTGGCACACACCCACTCCTGAAGCCCACTGGGGCGGTCCAAGGGCGAGGAGCTCGGAGCTCGGTCAGGGCTGTCCCAGCAGAACTTTTTGAGGGTGGACGGACACGCCCGCAGGCAATCAGGTGTTGCGGGCAGGCCCCGGGGGCAGGCCCTGCTGAGTCCCCGAGCGCCACCTGGGTTCCTGCCACCACCCTTGGGCCGGGATGAGGTGCCACCTTGTGCGTAGAAGCCCTGCACACAGGCAAGAAGCCCCCCAGGCCCGCGGCGCACCCGACCCTGGAGCCCCCTGGCCGGATGCAGCCACAGGGAATGGGGCTTCTGAGTTGGCAGGCCCCATTCCCGAAGCATCCACGGGCACTTCCCGAAGGGCTGACACCTGCTGCGCCTCAGCAGCCAGCCAACCTCCCTCCCTCTGGTCGGGCACTGCACGCCACACAGCCACTTGTGTCCCCTGTGTCCCTCCCTGGAGGCCGCAGCGCGTTTTGGGTTTTGGCGCGGACGGGCCCCTCTCGGCTTCCGTAGTCCATTTGCCCCCGGAGCCTGCCAGACCCCTGGCTCTAGGAGGCTGCCCAGGGGCGCTGCCAACAGCCCCCAGGTGCTGGCTAGCCGCAGCAGCCGGCCACGGGGGAGCACACACACCTGCGGGTGTCCCCAGGCCGCACACACGGACTGCCCCGCGCTTCCCGGCATTGCAAATAGGTCCCCCGGGAAGCCCCGCCGGCCCTAGGGGCTTGTCGGGCGGGGCCAACGCACGGTGGGTGAGTGGGGAGGGCTGCTGCTGGCACACACCCACTCCTGAAGCCCACTGGGGCGGTCCAAGGGCGAGGAGCTCGGAGCTCGGTCAGGGCTGTCCCAGCAGAACTTTTTGAGGGTGGACAGACACGCCCGCGGGCAATCAGGTGTTGCGGGCAGGCCCCGGGGGCAGGCCCTGCTGAGTCCCCGAGCACCACCTGGGTTCCTGCCACCACCCTTGGGCCGGGATGAGGTGCCACCTTGTGCGTAGAAGACCTGCACACAGGCAAGAAGCCCCCCAGGCCCGCGGCGCACCCGACCCTGGAGCCCCCTGGCTGGATGCAGCCACAGGGAACGGGGCTTCTGAGTTGGCAGGCCCCATTCCTGAAGCATCCACGGGCACTTCCCGAAGGGCTGACACCTGCTGCGCCTCAGCAGCCAGCCAACCTCCCTCCCTCTGGTCGGGCACTGCATGCCACACAGCCACTTGTGTCCCCTGTGTCCCTCCCTGGAGGCCGCAGCGCGTTTTGGGTTTTGGCGCGGACGGGCCCCTCTCGGCTTCCGTAGTCCATTTGCCCCCGGAGCCTGCCAGACCCCTGGCTCTAGGAGGCTGCCCAGGGGCGCTGCCAACAGCCCCCAGGTGCTGGCTAGCCGCAGCAGCCAGCCACGGGGGAGCACACACAACTGCGGGTGTCCCCAGGCCGCACACACGGACTGCCCCGCGCTTCCCGGCGTTGCAAATAGGTCCCCCGGGAAGCCCCGCCGGCCCTAGGGGCTTGTCGGGCGGGGCCGACACACGGTGGGTGAGTGGGGAGGGCTACTGCTGGCACACACCCACTCCTGAAGCCCACTGGGGTGGTCCAAGGGCGAGGAGATCGGAGCTCGGTCAGGGCTGTCCCAGCAGAACTTTTTGAGGGTGGACGGACACGCCCGCGGGCAATCAGGTGTTGCGGGCAGGCCCCGGGGGCAGGCCCTGCTGAGTCCCCGAGCGCCACCTGGGTTCCTGCCACCACCCTTGGGCCGGGATGAGGTGCCACCTTGTGCGTAGAAGCCCTGCACACAGGCAAGAAGCCCCCCAGGCCCGCGGCGCACCCGACCCTGGAGCCCCCTGGCCGGATGCAGCCACAGGGAACGGGGGTTCTGAGTTGGCAGGCCCCATTCCCGAAGCATCCACGGGCACTTCCCGAAGGGCTGACACCTGCTGCGCCTCAGCAGCCAGCCAACCTCCCTCCCTCTGGTCGGGCACTGCAAGCCACACAGCCACTTGTGTCCCCTGTGTCCCTCCCTGGAGGCCGCAGCGCGTTTTGGGTTTTGGCGCGGACGCGCCCCTCTCGGCTTCGGTAGTCCATTTGCCCCCGGAGCCTGCCAGACCCCTGGCTCTAGGAGGCTGCCCAGGGGCGCTGCCAACAGCCCCCAGGTGCTGGCTAGCCAAAGCAGCCGGCCACGGGGGAGCACACACACGCGGGTGTCCCCAGGCCGCACACACGAACTGCACCGCGCTTCCCGGCGTTGCAAATAGGTCCCCCGGGAAGCCCCGCCGGCCCTAGGGGCTTGTCGGGTGGGGCCGACACAGGGTGGTTGACTGGGGAGGGCTGCTGCTGGCACACACCCACTCCTGAAGCCCACTGGGGCGTTCCAAGGGCGAGGAGCTCGGAGCTCGGTCAGGGCTGTCCCAGCAGAACTTTTTGAGGTTGGACGGACACGCCCGCAGGCAATCAGGTGTTGCGGGCAGGCCCCGGGGGCAGGCCCTGCTGAGTCCCCGAGCGCCACCTGGGTTCCTGCCACCACCCTTGGGCCGGGATGAGGTGCCACCTTGTGCGTAGAAGCCCTGCACACAGGCAAGAAGCCCCCCAGGCCCGCGGCGCACCCGACCCTGGAGCCCCCTGGCCGGATGCAGCCACAGGGAACGGGGCTTCTGAGTTGGCAGGCCCCATTCCCGAAGCATCCACGGGCACTTCCCGAAGGGCTGACACCTGCTGCGCCTCAGCAGCCAGCCAACCTCCCTCCCTCTGGTCGGGCACTGCACGCCACACAGCCACTTGTGTCCCCTGTGTCCCTCCCTGGAGGCCGCAGCGCGTTTTGGGTTTTGGCGCGGACGGGCCCCTCTCGGCTTCCGTAGTCCATTTGCCCCCGGAGCCTGCCAGACCCCTGGCTCTAGGAGGCTGACCAGGGGCGCTGCCAACAGCCCCCAGGTGCTGGCTAGCCGCAGCAGCCGGCCACGGGGGAGCACACACAACTGCGGGTGTCCCCAGGCTGCACACACGGACTGCCCCGCGCTTCCCGGCATTGCAAATAGGTCCCCCGGGAAGCCCCGCCGGCCCTAGGGGCTTGTCGGGCGGGGCCGACGCACGGTGGGTGAGTGGGGAGGGCTGCTGCTGGCACACACCCACTCCTGAAGCCCACTGGGGCGGTCCAAGGGCGAGGAGCTCGGAGCTCGGTCAGGGCTGTCCCAGCAGAACTTTTTGAGGGTGGACGGACACGCCCGCGGGCAATCAGGTGTTGTGGGCAGGCCACGGGGGCAGGCCCTGCTGAGTCCCCGAGCGCCACCTGGGTTCCTGCCACCACCCTTGGGCCGGGATGAGGTGCCACCTTGTGCGTAGAAGCCCTGCACACAGGCAAGAAGCCCCCCAGGCCCGCGGCGCACCCGACCCTGGAGCCACCTGGCTGGATGCAGCCACAGGGAACGGGGCTTCTGAGTTGGCAGGCCCCATTCCCGAAGCATCCACGGGCACTTCCCGAAGGGCTGACACCTGCTGCGCCTCAGCAGCCAGCCAACCTCCCTCCCTCTGGTCGTGCACTGCACGCCACACAGCCACTTGTGTCCCCTGTGTCCCTCCCTGGAGACCGCAGCGCGTTTTGGGTTTTGGCGCGGACGGGCCCCTCTCGGCTTCCGTAGTCCATTTGCCCCCGGAGCCTGCCAGACCCCTGGCTCTAGGAGGCTGCCCAGGGGCGCTGCCAACAGCCCCCAGGTGCTGGCTAGCCGCAGCAGCCAGCCACGGGGGAGCACACACAACTGCGGGTGTCCCCAGGCCGCACACACGGACTGCCCCGCGCTTCCCGGCGTTGCAAATAGGTCCCCCGGGAAGCCCCGCCCGCCCTAGGGGCTTGTCGGGCGGGGCCGACACACGGTGGGTGAGTGGGGATGGCTGCTGCTGGCACACACCCACTCCTGAAGCCCACTGGGGTGGTCCAAGGGCGAGGAGATCGGAGCTCGGTCAGGGCTGTCCCAGCAGAACTTTTTGAGGGTGGACGGACACGCCCGCGGGCAATCAGGTGTTGCGGGCAGGCCCCGGGGGCAGGCCCTGCTGAGTCCCCGAGCGCCACCTGGGTTCCTGCCACCACCCTTGGGCCGGGATGAGGTGCCACCTTGTGCGTAGAAGCCCTGCACACAGGCAAGAAGCCCCCCAGGCCCGCGGCGCACCCGACCCTGGAGCCCCCTGGCCGGATGCAGCCACAGGGAACGGGGGTTCTGAGTTGGCAGGCCCCATTCCCGAAGCATCCACGGGCACTTCCCGAAGGGCTGACACCTGCTGCGCCTCAGCAGCCAGCCAACCTCCCTCCCTCTGGTCGGGCACTGCAAGCCACACAGCCACTTGTGTCCCCTGTGTCCCTCCCTGGAGGCCGCAGCGCGTTTTGGGTTTTGGCGCGGACGGGCCCCTCTCGGCTTCCGTAGTCCATTTGCCCCCGGAGCCTGCCAGACCCCTGGCTCTAGGAGGCTGCCCAGGGGCGCTGCCAACAGCCCCCAGGTGCTGGCTAGCCGCAGCAGCCGGCCACGGGGGGAGCACACACACCTGCGGGTGTCCCCGGGCCGCACACACGAACTGCCCCGCGCTTCCCGGCGTTGCAAATAGGCCCCCCGGGAAGCCCCGCCGGCCCTAGGGGCTTGTCGGGTGGGGCCGACACACGGTGGTTGACTGGGGAGGGCTACTGCTGGCACACACCCACTCCTGAAGCCCACTGGGGCGGTCCAAGGGCGAGGAGCTCGGAGCTCGGTCAGGGCTGTCCCAGCAGAACTTTTTGAGGGTGGACGGACACGCCCGCAGGCAATCAGGTGTTGCGGGCAGGCCCCGGGGGCAGGCCCTGCTGAGTCCCCGAGCGCCACCTGGGTTCCTGCCACCACCCTTGGGCCGGGATGAGGTGCCACCTTGTGCGTAGAAGCCCTGCACACAGGCAAGAAGCCCCCCAGGCCCGCGGCGCACCCGACCCTGGAGCCCCCTGGCCGGATGCAGCCACAGGGAACGGGGGTTCTTTGTTGGCAGGCCCCATTCCCGAAGCATCCACGGGCACTTCCCGAAGGGCTGACACCTGCTGCGCCTCAGCAGCCAGCCAACCTCCCTCCCTCTGGTCGGGCACTGCAAGCCACACAGCCACTTGTGTCCCCTGTGTCCCTCCCTGGAGGCCGCAGCGCGTTTTGGGTTTTGGCGCGGACGGGCCCCTCTCGGCTTCCGTAGTCCATTTGCCCCCGGAGCCTGCCAGACCCCTGGCTCTAGGAGGCTGCCCAGGGGCGCTGCCAACAGCCCCCAGGTGCTGGCTAGCCGCCTCGGCCGGCCACTGGGGGAGCACACACACCTGCGGGTGTCCCCGGGCCGCACAAATGAACTGCCCCGCGCTTCCCGGCGTTGCAAATAGGCCCCCCGGGAAGCCCCGCCGGCCCTAGGGGCAGTCGGGTGGGGCCGACGCAAGGCGGTTGACTGGGGAGGGCTGCTGCAGGCACACACCCACTCCTGAAGCCCACTGGGGCGGTCCAAGGGCGAGGAGCTCGGAGCTCGGTCAGGGCTGTCCCAGCAGTACTTTTTGAGGGTGGACGGACACGCCCGCGGGCAATCAGGTGTTGCGGGCAGGCCCCGGGGGCAGGCCCTGCTGAGTCCCCGAGCGCCACCTGGGTTCCTGCCACCACCCTTGGGCCGGGATGAGGTGCCACCTTGTGCGTAGAAGCCCTGCACACAGGCAAGAAGCCCCCCAGGCCCGCGGCGCACCCGACCCTGGAGCCCCCTGGCCGGATGCAGCCACAGGGAACGGGGCTTCTGAGTTGGCAGGCCCCATTCCCGAAGCATCCACGGGCACTTCCCGAAGGGCTGACACCTGCTGCGCCTCAGCAGCCAGCCAACCTCCCTCCCTCTGGTCGGGCACTGCACGCCACACAGCCACTTGTGTCCCCTGTGTCCCTCCCTGGAGGCCGCAGCGCGTTTTGGGTTTTGGCGCGGACGGGCCCCTCTCGGCTTCCGTAGTCCATTTGCCCCCGGAGCCTGCCAGACCCCTGGCTCTAGGAGGCTGCCCAGGGGCGCTGCCAACAGCCCCCAGGTGCTGGCTAGCGGCAGCAGCCGGCCACGGGGGAGCACACACACCTTCGGGTGTCCCCAGGCCGCACACACGGACTGCCCCGCGCTTCCCGGCATTGCAAATAGGTCCCCCGGGAAGCCCCGCCGGCCCTAGGGGCTTGTCGGGCGGGGCCGACGCACGGTGGGTGAGTGGGGAGGGCTGCTGCTGGCACACACCCACTCCTGAAGCCCACTGGGGCGGTCCAAGGGCGAGGAGCTCGGAGCTCGGTCAGGGCTGTCCCAGCAGAACTTTTTGAGGGTGGACAGACACGCCCGCGGGCAATCAGGTGTTGCGGGCAGGCCCCGGGGGCAGGCCCTGCTGAGTCCCCGAGCACCACCTGGGTTCCTGCCACCACCCTTGGGCCGGGATGAGGTGCCACCTTGTGCGTAGAAGACCTGCACACAGGCAAGAAGCCCCCCAGGCCCGCGGCGCACCCGACCCTGGAGCCCCCTGGCTGGATGCAGCCACAGGGAACGGGGCTTCTGAGTTGGCAGGCCCCATTCCTGAAGCATCCACGGGCACTTCCCGAAGGGCTGACACCTGCTGCGCCTCAGCAGCCAGCCAACCTCCCTCCCTCTGGTCGGGCACTGCATGCCACACAGCCACTTGTGTCCCCTGTGTCCCTCCCTGGAGGCCACAGCGCGTTTTGGGTTTTGGCGCGGACGGGCCCCTCTCGGCTTCCGTAGTCCATTTGCCCCCGGAGCCTGCCAGACCCCTGGCTCTAGGAGGCTGCCCAGGGGCGCTGCCAACAGCCCCCAGGTGCTGGCTAGCCGCAGCAGCCAGCCACGGGGGAGCACACACAACTGCGGGTGTCCCCAGGCCGCACACACGGACTGCCCCGCGCTTCCCGGCGTTGCAAATAGGTCCCCCGGGAAGCCCCGCCGGCCCTAGGGGCTTGTCGGGCGGGGCCGACACACGGTGGGTGAGTGGGGAGGGCTGCTGCTGGCACACACCCACTCCTGAAGCCCACTGGGGTGGTCCAAGGGCGAGGAGATAGGAGCTCGGTCAGGGCTGTCCCAGCAGAACTTTTTGAGGGTGGACGGACACGCCCGCGGGCAATCAGGTGTTGCGGGCAGGCCCCGGGGGCAGGCCCTGCTGAGTCCCCGAGCGCCACCTGGGTTCCTGCCACCACCCTTGGGCCGGGATGAGGTGCCACCTTGTGCGTAGAAGCCCTGCACACAGGCAAGAAGCCCCCCAGGCCCGCGGCGCACCCGACCCTGGAGCCCCCTGGCCGGATGCAGCCACAGGGAACGGGGGTTCTGAGTTGGCAGGCCCCATTCCTGAAGCATCCACGGGCACTTCCCGAAGGGCTGACACCTGCTGCGCCTCAGCAGCCAGCCAACCTCCCTCCCTCTGGTCGGGCACTGCAAGCCACACAGCCACTTGTGTCCCCTGTGTCCCTCCCTGGAGGCCGCAGCGCGTTTTGGGTTTTGGCGCAGACGGGCCCCTCTCGGCTTCGGTAGTCCATTTGCCCCCGGAGCCTGCCAGACCCCTGGCTCTAGGAGGCTGCCCAGGGGCGCTGCCAACAGCCCCCAGGTGCTGGCTAGCCAAAGCAGCCGGCCACGGGGGAGCACACACACGCGGGTGTCCCCAGGCCGCACACACGAACTGCACCGCGCTTCCCGGCGTTGCAAATAGGTCCCCCGGGAAGCCCCGCCGGCCCTAGGGGATTGTCGGGCGGGGCCGACGCACGGTGGGTGAGTGGGGAGGGCTGCTGCTGGCACACACCCACTCCTGAAGCCCACTGGGGCGGTCCAAGGGCGAGGAGCTCGGAGCTCGGTCAGGGCTGTCCCAGCAGAACTTTTGGAGGGTGGACGGACACGCCCGCGGGCAATCAGGTGTTGCGGGCAGGCCCCGGGGGCAGGCCCTGCTGAGTCCCCGAGCGCCACCTGGGTTCCTGCCACCACCCTTGGGCCGGGATGAGGTGCCACCTTGTGCGTAGAAGCCCTGCACACAGGCAAGAAGCCCCCCAGGCCCGCGGCGCACCCGACCCTGGAGCCCCCTGGCTGGATGCAGCCACAGGGAACGGGGCTTCTGAGTTGGCAGGCCCCATTCCCGAAGCATCCACGGGCACTTCCCGAAGGGCTGACACCTGCTGCGCCTCAGCAGCCAGCCAACCTCCCTCCCTCTGGTCGGGCACTGCACGCCACACAGCCACTTGTGTCCCCTGTGTCCCTCCCTGGAGACCGCAGCGCGTTTTGGGTTTTGGCGCGGACGGGCCCCTCTCGGCTTCCGTAGTCCATTTGCCCCCGGAGCCTGCCAGACCCCTGGCTCTAGGAGGCTGCCCAGGGGCGCTGCCAACAGCCCCCAGGTGCTGGCTAGCCGCAGCAGCCAGCCACGGGGGAGCACACACAACTGCGGGTGTCCCCAGGCCGCACACACGGACTGCCCCGCGCTTCCCGGCGTTGCAAATAGGTCCCCCGGGAAGCCCCGCCGGCCCTAGGGGCTTGTCGGGCGGGGCCGACACACTGTGGGTGAGTGGGGAGGGCTGCTGCTGGCACACACCCACTCCTGAAGCCCACTGGGGTGGTCCAAGGGCGAGGAGATCGGAGCTCGGTCAGGGCTGTCCCAGCAGAACTTTTTGAGGGTGGACGGACACGCCCGCGGGCAATCAGGTGTTGCGGGCAGGCCCCGGGGGCAGGCCCTGCTGAGTCCCCGAGCGCCACCTGGGTTCCTGCCACCACCCTTGGGCCGGGATGAGGTGCCACCTTGTGCGTAGAAGCCCTGCACACAGGCAAGAAGCCCCCCAGGCCCGCGGCGCACCCGACCCTGGAGCCCCCTGGCCGGATGCAGCCACAGGGAACGGGGGTTCTTTGTTGGCAGGCCCCATTCCCGAAGCATCCACGGGCACTTCCCGAAGGGCTGACACCTGCTGCGCCTCAGCAGCCAGCCAACCTCCCTCCCTCTGGTCGGGCACTGCAAGCCACACAGCCACTTGTGTCCCCTGTGTCCCTCCCTGGAGGCCGCAGCGCGTTTTGGGTTTTGGCGCGGACGGGCCCCTCTCGGCTTCCGTAGTCCATTTGCCCCCGGAGCCTGCCAGACCCCTGGCTCTAGGAGGCTGCCCAGGGGCGCTGCCAACAGCCCCCAGGTGCTGGCTAGCCGCCTCGGCCGGCCACGGGGGGAGCACACACACCTGCGGGTGTCCCCGGGCCGCACACGAACTGCCCCGCGCTTCCCGGCGTTGCAAATAGGCCCCCCGGGAAGCCCCGCCGGCCCTAGGGGCTTGTCGGGTGGGGCCGACACACGGTGGTTGACTGGGGAGGGCTACTGCTGGCACACACCCACTCCTGAAGCCCACTGGGGCGGTCCAAGGGCGAGGAGCTCGGAGCTCGGTCAGGGCTGTCCCAGCAGAACTTTTTGAGGGTGGACGGACACGCCCGCAGGCAATCAGGTGTTGCGGGCAGGCCCCGGGGGCAGGCCCTGCTGAGTCCCCGAGCGCCACCTGGGTTCCTGCCACCACCCTTGGGCCGGGATGAGGTGCCACCTTGTGCGTAGAAGCCCTGCACACAGGCAAGAAGCCCCCCAGGCCCGCGGCGCACCCGACCCTGGAGCCCCCTGGCCGGATGCAGCCACAGGGAACGGGGGTTCTTTGTTGGCAGGCCCCATTCCCGAAGCATCCACGGGCACTTCCCGAAGGGCTGACACCTGCTGCGCCTCAGCAGCCAGCCAACCTCCCTCCCTCTGGTCGGGCACTGCAAGCCACACAGCCACTTGTGTCCCCTGTGTCCCTCCCTGGAGGCCGCAGCGCGTTTTGGGTTTTGGCGCGGACGGGCCCCTCTCGGCTTCCGTAGTCCATTTGCCCCCGGAGCCTGCCAGACCCCTGGCTCTAGGAGGCTGCCCAGGGGCGCTGCCAACAGCCCCCAGGTGCTGGCTAGCCGCCTCGGCCGGCCACTGGGGGAGCACACACACCTGCGGGTGTCCCCGGGCCGCAAAACCAACTGCCCCGCGCTTCCTGGCGTTGCAAATAGGCCCCCCGGGAAGCCCCGCCCGCCCTAGGGGCAGTCGGGTGGGGCCGACGCAAGGCGGTTGACTGGGGAGGGCTGCTGCAGGCACACACCCACTCCTGAAGCCCACTGGGGCGGTCCAAGGGCGAGGAGCTCGGAGCTCGGTCAGGGCTGTCCCAGCAGAACTTTTTGAGGGTGGACGGACACGCCCGCGGGCAATCAGGTGTTGCGGGCAGTCCCCGGGGGCAGGCCCTGCTGAGTCCCCGAGCGCCACCTGGGTTCCTGCCACCACCCTTGGGCCGGGATGAGGTGCCACCTTGTGCGTAGAAGCCCTGCACACAGGCAAGAAGCCCCCCAGGCCCGCGGCGCACCCGACCCTGGAGCCCCCTGGCCGGATGCAGCCACAGGGAACGGGGGTTCTGAGTTGGCAGGCCCCATTCCCGAAGCATCCACGGGCACTTCCCGAAGGGCTGACACCTGCTGCGCCTCAGCAGCCAGCCAACCTCCCTCCCTCTGGTCGGGCACTGCAAGCCACACAGCCACTTGTGTCCACTGTGTCCCTCCCTGGAGGCCGCAGCGCGTTTTGGGTTTTGGCGCGGACGGGCCCCTCTCGGCTTCCGTAGTCCATTTGCCCCCGGAGCCTGCCAGACCCCTGGCTCTAGGAGGCTGCCCAGGGGCGCTGCCAACAGCCCCCAGGTGCTGGCTAGCCGCAGCGGCCGGCCAGGGGGGAGCACACACACCTGCGGGTGTCCCCAGGCCGCACACACGGACTGCCCCGCGCTTCCCGGCGTTGCAAATAGGTCCCCCTGGAAGCCCCGCCCACCCTAGGGGCTTGTCGGGCGGGGCCGACGCACGGTGGGTGAGTGGGGAGGGCTGCTGCTGGCACACACCCACTCCTGAAGCCCACTGGGGCGGTCCAAGGGCGAGGAGCTCGGAGCTCGGTCAGGGCTGTCCCAGCAGAACTTTTTGAGGGTGGACGGACACGCCCGCAGGCAATCAGGTGTTGCGGGCAGGCCCCGGGGGCAGGCCCTGCTGAGTCCCCGAGCGCCACCTGGGTTCCTGCCACCACCCTTGGGCCGGGATGAGGTGCCACCTTGTGCGTAGAAGCCCTGCACACAGGCAAGAAGCCCCCCAGGCCCGCGGCGCACCCGACCCTGGAGCCCCCTGGCCGGATGCAGCCACAGGGAACGGGGGTTCTGAGTTGGCAGGCCCCATTCCCGAAGCATCCACGGGCACTTCCCAAAGGGCTGACACCTGCTGCGCCTCAGCAGCCAGCCAACCTCCCTCCCTCTGGTCGGGCACTGCAAGCCACACAGCCAATTGTGTCCCCTGTGTCCCTCCCTGGAGGCCGCAGCGCGTTTTGGGTTTTGTCGCGGACAGGCCCCTCTCGGCTTCCGTAGTCCATTTGCCCCCGGAGCCTGCCAGACCCCTGGCTCTAGGAGGCTGCCCAGGGGCGCTGCCAACAGCCCCCAGGTGCTGGCTAGCCGCAGAAGCCGGCCACGGGGGAGCACACACACCTGCGGGTGTCCCCCGGCCGCACACACGGACTGCCCCGCGCTTCCCGGCGTTGCAAATAGGTCCCCCGGGAAGCCCCGCCCGCCCTAGGGGCTTGTCGGGCGGGGCCGACGCACGGTGGGTGAGTGGGGAGGGCTGCTGCTGGCACACACCCGCTCCTGAAGCCCAGTGGGGCGGTCCAAGGGCGAGGAGCTCGGAGCTCGGTCAGGGCTGTCCCAGCAGAACTTTTTGAGGGTGGACGGACACGCCCGCGGGCAATCAGGTGTTGCGGGCAGGCCCCGGGGGCAGGCCCTGCTGAGTCCCCGAGCGCCACCTGGGTTCCTGCCACCACCCTTGGGCCGGGATGAGGTGCCACCTTGTGCGTAGAAGCCCTGCACACAGGCAAGAAGCCCCCCAGGCCCGCGGCGCACCCGACCCTGGAGCCCCCTGGCCGGATGCAGCCACAGGGAACGGGGGTTCTTTGTTGGCAGGCCCCATTCCCGAAGCATCCACAGGCACTTCCCGAAGGGCTGACACCTGCTGCGCCTCAGCAGCCAGCCAACCTCCCTCCCTCTGGTCGGGCACTGCACGCCACACAGCCACTTGTGCCCCTGTGTCCCTCCCTGGAGGCCGCAGCGCATTTTGGGTTTTGGCGCGGACGGGCCCCTCTCGGCTTCCGTAGTCCATTTGCCCCCGGAGCCTGCCAGACCCCTGGCTCTAGGAGGCTGCACAGGGGCGCTGCCAACAGCCCCCAGGTGCTGGCTAGCTGCAGCAGCCGGCCACGGGGGAGCACACACACCTGCGGGTGTCCCCAGGCCGCACACACGGACTGCCCCGCGCTTCCCGGCATTGCAAATAGGCCCCCGGGGAAGCCCCGCCCGCCCTAGGGGCTTGTCGGGTGGGGCCGACGCATGGTAGGTGAGTGGGGAGGGCTGCTGCTGGCACACACCCACTCCTGAAGCCCACTGGGGCGTTCCAAGGGCGAGGAGCTCGGAGCTCGGTCAGGGCTGTCCCAGCAGAACTTTTTGAGGGTGGACGGACACGCCCGCGGGCAATCAGGTGTTGCAGGCAGGCCCCGGGGGCAGGCCCTGCTGAGTCCCCGAGCGCCACCTGGGTTCCTACCACCACCCTTGGGCCGGGATGAGGTGCCACCTTGTGCGTAGAAGCCCTGCACACAGGCAAGAAGCCCCCCAGGCCCGCGGCGCACCCGACTCTGGAGCCCCGTGGCCGGATGCAGCCACAGGGAACGGGGGTTCTTTGTTGGCAGGCCCCATTCCCGAAGCATCCACGGGCACTTCCCGAAGGGCTGACACCTGCTGCGCCTCAGCAGCCAGCCAACCTCCCTCCCTCTGGTCGGGCACTGCAAGCCACACAGCCACTTGTGTCCCCTGTGTCCCTCCCTGGAGGCCGCAGCGCGTTTTGGGTTTTGTCGCGGACAGGCCCCTCTCGGCTTCCGTAGTCCATTTGCCCCCGGAGCCTGCCAGACCCCTGGCTCTAGGAGGCTGCTCAGGGGCACTGCCAACAGCCCCCAGGTGCTGGCTATTCGCAGAAGCCGGCCACGGGGGAGCACACACACCTGCGGGTGTCCCCCGGCCGCACACACGGACTGCCCCGCGCTTCCCGGCGTTGCAAATAGGTCCCCCGGGAAGCCCCGCAGGCCCTAGGGGCTTGTCGGGCGGGGCCGACGCACGGTGGGTGAGTGGGGAGGGCTGCTGCTGGCACACACCCGCTCCTGAAGCCCAGTGGGGCGGTCCAAGGGCGAGGAGCTCGGAGCTCGGTCAGGGCTGTCCCAGCAGAACTTTTTGAGGGTGGACGGACACGCCCGCGGGCAATCAGGTGTTGCGGGCAGGCCCCGGGGGCAGGCCCTGCTGAGTCCCCGAGCGCCACCTGGGTTCCTGCCACCACCCTTGGGCCGGGATGAGGTGCCACCTTGTGCGTAGAAGACCTGCACACAGGCAAGAAGCCCCCCAGGCCCGCGGCGCACCTGACCCTGGAGCTCCCTGGCTGGCTGCAGCCACAGGGAACGGGGGTTCTGAGTTGGCAGGCCCCATTCCCGAAGCATCCACGGGCACTTCCCGAAGGGCTGACACCTGCTGCGCCTCAGCAGCCAGCCAACCTCCCTCCCTCTGGTCGGGCACTGCACGCCACACAGCCACTTGTGTCCCCTGTGTCCCTCCCTGGAGGCCGCAGCGCGTTTTGGGTTTTGGCGCGGACGGGCCCCTCTCGGCTTCCGTAGTCCATTTGCCCCCGGAGCCTGCCAGGCCCCTGGCTCTAGGAGGCTGCCCAGGGGCACTGCCAACAGCCCCCAGGTGCTGGCTAGCCGCAGCAGCCGGCCACGGGGGAGCACACACACCTGCGGTGTCCCCCGGCCGCACACACGAACTGCCCCGCGCTTCCTGGCATTGCAAATAGGTCCCCCGGGAAGCCCCGCCGGCCCTAGGGGCTTGTCGGGCGGGGCCGACGCACGGTGGTGAGTGGGGAGGGCTGCTGCTGGCACACACCCACTCCTGAAGCCCACTGGGGCGGTCCAAGGGCGAGGAGCTCGGAGCTCGGTCAGGGCTGTCCCAGCAGAAGTTTTTGAGGGTGGACGGACACGCCCACGGGCAATCAGGTGTTGCGGGCAGGCCCCGGGGGCAGGCCCTGCTGAGTCCCCGAGCGCCACCTGGGTTCCTGCCACCACCCTTGGGCCGGGATGAGGTGCCACCTTGTGCGTAGAAGCCCTGCACACAGGCAAGAAGCCCCCCAGGCCCGCGGCGCACCCGACCCTGGAGCCCCCTGGCCGGATGCAGCCACAGGGAACGGGGGTTCTTTGTTGGCAGGCCCCATTCCCGAAGCATCCACGGGCACTTCCCGAAGGGCTGAACCTGCTGCGCCTCAGCAGCCAGCCAACCTCCCTCCCTCTGGTCGGGCACTGCAAGCCACACAGCCACTTGTGTCCCCTGTGTCCCTCCCTGGAGGCCACAGCGCATTTTGGGTTTTGGCGCGGACGGGCCCCTCTCGGCTTCCGTAGTCCATTTGCCCCCGGAGCCTGCCAGACCCCTGGCTCTAGGAGGCTGCCCAGGGGCGCTGCCAACAGCCCCCAGGTGCTGGCTAGCCGCCTCGGCCGGCCACGGGGGGAGCACACACAACTGCGGGTGTCCCCGGGCCGCACACACGAACTGCCCCGCGCTTCCTGGCGTTGCAAATAGGCCCCCCGGGAAGCCCCGCCCGCCCTAGGGGCTTGTCGGGTGGGGCCGACGCAAGGTGGTTGACTGGGGAGGGCTGCTGCAGGCACACACCCACTCCTGAAGCCCACTGGGGCGGTCCAAGGGCGAGGAGCTCGGAGCTCGGTCAGGGCTGTCCCAGCAGAACTTTTTGAGGGTGGACGGACACGCCCGCGGGCAATCAGGTGTTGCGGGCAGGCCCCGGGGGCAGGCCCTGCTGAGTCCCCGAGCGCCACCTGGGTTGCTGCCACCACCCTTGGGCCGGGATGAGGTGCCACCTTGTGCGTAGAAGCCCTGCACACAGGCAAGAAGCCCCCCAGGCCCGCGGCGCACCCGACCCTGGAGCCCCCTGGCCGGATGCAGCCACAGGGAACGGGGGTTCTGAGTTGGCAGGCCCCATTCCCGAAGCATCCACGGGCACTTCCCGAAGGGCTGACACCTGCTGCGCCTCAGCAGCCAGCCAACCTCCCTCCCTCTGGTCGGGCACTGCAAGCCACACAGCCACTTGTGTCCCCTGTGTCCCTCCCTGGAGGCCGCAGCGCATTTTGGGTTTTGGCGCGGACGGGCCCCTCTCGGCTTCCGTAGTCCATTTGCCCCCGGAGCCTGCCAGACCCCTGGCTCTAGGAGGCTGACCAGGGGCGCTGCCAACAGCCCCCAGGTGCTGGCTAGCCGCAGCAGCCGGCCACGGGGGAGCACACACACCTGCGGGTGTCCCCAGGCCGCACACACGGACTGCCCCGCGCTTCCCGGCGTTGCAAATAGGTCCCCCTGGAAGCCCCGCCCGCCCTAGGGGCTTGTCGGGCGGGGCCGACGCACGGTGGGTGAGTGGGGAGGGCTGCTGCTGGCACACACCCACTCCTGAAGCCCACTGGGGCGGTCCAAGGGCGAGGAGCTCGGAGCTCGGTCAGGGCTGTCCCAGCAGAACTTTTTGAGGGTGGACGGACACGCCCGCAGGCAATCAGGTGTTGCGGGCAGGCCCCGGGGGCAGGCCCTGCTGAGTCCCCGAGCGCCACCTGGGTTCCTGCCACCACCCTTGGGCCGGGAAGAGGTGCCACCTTGTGCGTAGAAGCCCTGCACACAGGCAAGAAGCCCCCCAGGCCCGCGGCGCACCCGACCCTGGAGCCCCCTGGCCGGATGCAGCCACAGGGAACGGGGCTTCTGAGTTGGCAGGCCCCATTCCCGAAGCATCCACGGGCACTTCCCGAAGGGCTGACACCTGCTGCGCCTCAGCAGCCAGCCAACCTCCCTCCCTCTGGTCGGGCACTGCAAGCCACACAGCCACTTGTGTCCCCTGTGTCCCTCCCTGGAGGCCGCAGCGCGTTTTGGGTTTTGTCGCGGACAGGCCCCTCTCGGCTTCCGTAGTCCATTTGCCCCCGGAGCCTGCCAGACCCCTGGCTCTAGGAGGCTGCCCAGGGGCACTGCCAACAGCCCCCAGGTGCTGGCTATTCGCAGAAGCCGGCCACGGGGGAGCACACACACCTGCGGGTGTCCCCCGGCCGCACACACGGACTGCCCCGCGCTTCCCGGCGTTGCAAATAGGTCCCCCGGGAAGCCCCGCAGGCCCTAGGGGCTTGTCGGGCGGGGCCGACGCACGGTGGGTGAGTGGGGAGGGCTGCTGCTGGCACACACCCGCTCCTGAAGCCCAGTGGGGCGGTCCAAGGGCGAGGAGCTCGGAGCTCGGTCAGGGCTGTCCCAGCAGAACTTTTTGAGGGTGGACGGACACGCCCGCGGGCAATCAGGTGTTGCGGGCAGGCCCCGGGGGCAGGCCCTGCTGAGTCCCCGAGCGCCACCTGGGTTCCTGCCACCACCCTTGGGCCGGGATGAGGTGCCACCTTGTGCGTAGAAGACCTGCACACAGGCAAGAAGCCCCCCAGGCCCGCGGCGCACCTGACCCTGGAGCTCCCTGGCTGGCTGCAGCCACAGGGAACGGGGGTTCTGAGTTGGCAGGCCCCATTCCCGAAGCATCCACGGGCACTTCCCGAAGGGCTGACACCTGCTGCGCCTCAGCAGCCAGCCAACCTCCCTCCCTCTGGTCGGGCACTGCACGCCACACAGCCACTTGTGTCCCCTGTGTCCCTCCCTGGAGGCCGCAGCGCGTTTTGGGTTTTGGCGCGGACGGGCCCCTCTCGGCTTCCGTAGTCCATTTGCCCCCGGAGCCTGCCAGGCCCCTGGCTCTAGGAGGCTGCCCAGGGGCACTGCCAACAGCCCCCAGGTGCTGGCTAGCCGCAGCAGCCGGCCACGGGGGAGCACACACACCTGCGGTGTCCCCCGGCCGCACACACGAACTGCCCCGCGCTTCCTGGCATTGCAAATAGGTCCCCCGGGAAGCCCCGCCGGCCCTAGGGGCTTGTCGGGCGGGGCCGACGCACGGTGGTGAGTGGGGAGGGCTGCTGCTGGCACACACCCACTCCTGAAGCCCACTGGGGCGGTCCAAGGGCGAGGAGCTCGGAGCTCGGTCAGGGCTGTCCCAGCAGAAGTTTTTGAGGGTGGACGGACACGCCCACGGGCAATCAGGTGTTGCGGGCAGGCCCCGGGGGCAGGCCCTGCTGAGTCCCCGAGCGCCACCTGGGTTCCTGCCACCACCCTTGGGCCGGGATGAGGTGCCACCTTGTGCGTAGAAGCCCTGCACACAGGCAAGAAGCCCCCCAGGCCCGCGGCGCACCCGACCCTGGAGCCCCCTGGCCGGATGCAGCCACAGGGAACGGGGGTTCTTTGTTGGCAGGCCCCATTCCCGAAGCATCCACGGGCACTTCCCGAAGGGCTGAACCTGCTGCGCCTCAGCAGCCAGCCAACCTCCCTCCCTCTGGTCGGGCACTGCAAGCCACACAGCCACTTGTGTCCCCTGTGTCCCTCCCTGGAGGCCACAGCGCATTTTGGGTTTTGGCGCGGACGGGCCCCTCTCGGCTTCCGTAGTCCATTTGCCCCCGGAGCCTGCCAGACCCCTGGCTCTAGGAGGCTGCCCAGGGGCGCTGCCAACAGCCCCCAGGTGCTGGCTAGCCGCCTCGGCCGGCCACGGGGGGAGCACACACAACTGCGGGTGTCCCCGGGCCGCACACACGAACTGCCCCGCGCTTCCTGGCGTTGCAAATAGGCCCCCCGGGAAGCCCCGCCCGCCCTAGGGGCTTGTCGGGTGGGGCCGACGCAAGGTGGTTGACTGGGGAGGGCTGCTGCAGGCACACACCCACTCCTGAAGCCCACTGGGGCGGTCCAAGGGCGAGGAGCTCGGAGCTCGGTCAGGGCTGTCCCAGCAGAACTTTTTGAGGGTGGACGGACACGCCCGCGGGCAATCAGGTGTTGCGGGCAGGCCCCGGGGGCAGGCCCTGCTGAGTCCCCGAGCGCCACCTGGGTTGCTGCCACCACCCTTGGGCCGGGATGAGGTGCCACCTTGTGCGTAGAAGCCCTGCACACAGGCAAGAAGCCCCCCAGGCCCGCGGCGCACCCGACCCTGGAGCCCCCTGGCCGGATGCAGCCACAGGGAACGGGGGTTCTGAGTTGGCAGGCCCCATTCCCGAAGCATCCACGGGCACTTCCCGAAGGGCTGACACCTGCTGCGCCTCAGCAGCCAGCCAACCTCCCTCCCTCTGGTCGGGCACTGCAAGCCACACAGCCACTTGTGTCCCCTGTGTCCCTCCCTGGAGGCCGCAGCGCATTTTGGGTTTTGGCGCGGACGGGCCCCTCTCGGCTTCCGTAGTCCATTTGCCCCCGGAGCCTGCCAGACCCCTGGCTCTAGGAGGCTGACCAGGGGCGCTGCCAACAGCCCCCAGGTGCTGGCTAGCCGCAGCAGCCGGCCACGGGGGAGCACACACACCTGCGGGTGTCCCCAGGCCGCACACACGGACTGCCCCGCGCTTCCCGGCGTTGCAAATAGGTCCCCCTGGAAGCCCCGCCCGCCCTAGGGGCTTGTCGGGCGGGGCCGACGCACGGTGGGTGAGTGGGGAGGGCTGCTGCTGGCACACACCCACTCCTGAAGCCCACTGGGGCGGTCCAAGGGCGAGGAGCTCGGAGCTCGGTCAGGGCTGTCCCAGCAGAACTTTTTGAGGGTGGACGGACACGCCCGCAGGCAATCAGGTGTTGCGGGCAGGCCCCGGGGGCAGGCCCTGCTGAGTCCCCGAGCGCCACCTGGGTTCCTGCCACCACCCTTGGGCCGGGAAGAGGTGCCACCTTGTGCGTAGAAGCCCTGCACACAGGCAAGAAGCCCCCCAGGCCCGCGGCGCACCCGACCCTGGAGCCCCCTGGCCGGATGCAGCCACAGGGAACGGGGCTTCTGAGTTGGCAGGCCCCATTCCCGAAGCATCCACGGGCACTTCCCGAAGGGCTGACACCTGCTGCGCCTCAGCAGCCAGCCAACCTCCCTCCCTCTGGTCGGGCACTGCAAGCCACACAGCCACTTGTGTCCCCTGTGTCCCTCCCTGGAGGCCGCAGCGCGTTTTGGGTTTTGTCGCGGACAGGCCCCTCTCGGCTTCCGTAGTCCATTTGCCCCCGGAGCCTGCCAGACCCCTGGCTCTAGGAGGCTGCCCAGGGGCACTGCCAACAGCCCCCAGGTGCTGGCTATTCGCAGAAGCCGGCCACGGGGGAGCACACACACCTGCGGGTGTCCCCCGGCCGCACACACGGACTGCCCCGCGCTTCCCGGCGTTGCAAATAGGTCCCCCGGGAAGCCCCGCAGGCCCTAGGGGCTTGTCGGGCGGGGCCGACGCACGGTGGGTGAGTGGGGAGGGCTGCTGCTGGCACACACCCGCTCCTGAAGCCCAGTGGGGCGGTCCAAGGGCGAGGAGCTCGGAGCTCGGTCAGGGCTGTCCCAGCAGAACTTTTTGAGGGTGGACGGACACGCCCGCGGGCAATCAGGTGTTGCGGGCAGGCCCCGGGGGCAGGCCCTGCTGAGTCCCCGAGCACCACCTGGGTTCCTGCCACCACCCTTGGGCCGGGATGAGGTGCCACCTTGTGCGTAGAAGACCTGCACACAGGCAAGAAGCCCCCCAGGCCCGCGGCGCACCTGACCCTGGAGCTCCCTGGCTGGCTGCAGCCACAGGGAACGGGGGTTCTGAGTTGGCAGGCCCCATTCCCGAAGCATCCACGGGCACTTCCCGAAGGGCTGACACCTGCTGCGCCTCAGCAGCCAGCCAACCTCCCTCCCTCTGGTCGGGCACTGCACGCCACACAGCCACTTGTGTCCCCTGTGTCCCTCCCTGGAGGCCGCAGCGCGTTTTGGGTTTTGGCGCGGACGGGCCCCTCTCGGCTTCCGTAGTCCATTTGCCCCCGGAGCCTGCCAGGCCCCTGGCTCTAGGAGGCTGCCCAGGGGCACTGCCAACAGCCCCCAGGTGCTGGCTAGCCGCAGCAGCCGGCCACGGGGGAGCACACACACCTGCGGTGTCCCCCGGCCGCACACACGAACTGCCCCGCGCTTCCTGGCATTGCAAATAGGTCCCCCGGGAAGCCCCGCCGGCCCTAGGGGCTTGTCGGGCGGGGCCGACGCACGGTGGTGAGTGGGGAGGGCTGCTGCTGGCACACACCCACTCCTGAAGCCCACTGGGGCGGTCCAAGGGCGAGGAGCTCGGAGCTCGGTCAGGGCTGTCCCAGCAGAACTTTTTGAGGGTGGACGGACACGCCCACGGGCAATCAGGTGTTGCGGGCAGGCCCCGGGGGCAGGCCCTGCTGAGTCCCCGAGCGCCACCTGGGTTCCTGCCACCACCCTTGGGCCGGGATGAGGTGCCACCTTGTGCTTAGAAGCCCTGCACACAGGCAAGAAGCCCCCCAGGCCCGCGGCGCACCCGACCCTGGAGCCCCCTGGCCGGATGCAGCCACAGGGAACGGGGGTTCTTTGTTGGCAGGCCCCATTCCCGAAGCATTCACGGGCACTTCCCGAAGGGCTGACACCTGCTGCGCCTCAGCAGCCAGCCAACCTCCCTCCCTCTGGTCGGGCACTGCAAGCCACACAGCCACTTGTGTCCCCTGTGTCCCTCCCTGGAGGCCGCAGCGCATTTTGGGTTTTGGCGCGGACGGGCCCCTCTCGGCTTCCGTAGTCCATTTGCCCCCGGAGCCTGCCAGACCCCTGGCTCTAGGAGGCTGCCCAGGGGCGCTGCCAACAGCCCCCAAGTGCTGGCTAGCCGCCTCGGCCGGCCACGGGGGGAGCACACACAACTGCGGGTGTCCCCGGGCCGCACACACGAACTGCCCCGCGCTTCCCGGCGTTGCAAATAGGCCCCCCGGGAAGCCCCGCCCGCCCTAGGGGCTTGTTGGGTGGGGCCGACGCAAGGTGGTTGACTGGGGAGGGCTGCTGCAGGCACACACCCACTCCTGAAGCCCACTGGGGCGGTCCAAGGGCGAGGAGCTCGGAGCTCGGTCAGGGCTGTCCCAGCAGAACTTTTTGAGGGTGGACGGACACGCCCGCGGGCAATCAGGTGTTGCGGGCAGGCCCCGGGGGCAGGCCCTGCTGAGTCCCCGAGCGCCACCTGGGTTGCTGCCACCACCCTTGGGCCGGGATGAGGTGCCACCTTGTGCATAGAAGCCCTGCACACAGGCAAGAAGCCCCCCAGGCCCGCGGCGCACCCGACCCTGGAGCCCCCTGGCCGGATGCAGCCACAGGGAACGGGGGTTCTGAGTTGGCAGGCCCCATTCCCGAAGCATCCACGGGCACTTCCCGAAGGGCTGACACCTGCTGCGCCTCAGCAGCCAGCCAACCTCCCTCCCTCTGGTCGGGCACTGCAAGCCACACAGCCACTTGTGTCCCCTGTGTCCCTCCCTGGAGGCCGCAGCGCATTTTGGGTTTTGGCGCGGACGGGCCCCTCTCGGCTTCCGTAGTCCATTTGCCCCCGGAGCCTGCCAGACCCCTGGCTCTAGGAGGCTGACCAGGGGCGCTGCCAACAGCCCCCAGGTGCTGGCTAGCCGCAGCAGCCGGCCACGGGGGAGCACACACACCTGCGGGTGTCCCCAGGCCGCACACACGGACTGCCCCGCGCTTCCCGGCGTTGCAAATAGGTCCCCCTGGAAGCCCCGCCCGCCCTAGGGGCTTGTCGGGCGGGGCCGACGCACGGTGGGTGAGTGGGGAGGGCTGCTGCTGGCACACACCCACTCCTGAAGCCCACTGGGGCGGTCCAAGGGCGAGGAGCTCGGAGCTCGGTCAGGGCTGTCCCAGCAGAACTTTTTGAGGGTGGACGGACACGCCCGCAGGCAATCAGGTGTTGCGGGCAGGCCCCGGGGGCAGGCCCTGCTGAGTCCCCGAGCGCCACCTGGGTTCCTGCCACCACCCTTGGGCCGGGATGAGGTGCCACCTTGTGCGTAGAAGCCCTGCACACAGGCAAGAAGCCCCCCAGGCCCGCGGCGCACCCGACCCTGGAGCCCCCTGGCCGGATGCAGCCACAGGGAACGGGGGTTCTTTGTTGGCAGGCCCCATTCCCGAAGCATCCACGGGTACTTCCCGAAGGGCTGACACCTGCTGCGCCTCAGCAGCCAGCCAACCTCCCTCCCTCTGGTCGGGCACTGCAAGCCACACAGCCACTTGTGTCCCCTGTGTCCCTCCCTGGAGGCCGCAGCGCATTTTGGGTTTTGGCGCGGACGAGCCCCTCTCGGCTTCCGTAGTCCATTTGCCCCCGGATCCTGCCAGACCCCTGGCTCTAGGAGGCTGCCCAGGGGCGCTGCCAACAGCCCCCAGGTGCTGGCTAGCTGCAGCAGCCGGCCACGGGGGAGCACACACACCTGCGGGTGTCCCCAGGCCGCACACACGGACTGCCCCGCGCTTCCCGGCATTGCAAATAGGCCCCCGGGGAAGCCCCGCCCGCCCTAGGGGCTTGTCGGGTGGGGCCGACGCATGGTAGGTGAGTGGGGAGGGCTGCTGCTGGCACACACCCACTCCTGAAGCCCACTGGGGCGGTCCAAGGGCGAGGAGCTCGGAGCTCGGTCAGGGCTGTCCCAGCAGAACTTTTTGAAGGTGGACGGACACGCCCGCGGGCAATCAGGTGTTGCAGGCAGGCCCCGGGGGCAGGCCCTGCTGAGTCCCCGAGCGCCACCTGGGTTCCTACCACCACCCTCGGGCCGGGATGAGGTGCCACCTTGTGCGTAGAAGCCCTGCACACAGGCAAGAAGCCCCCCATGCCCGCGGCGCACCCGACTCTGGAGCCCCCTGGCCGGATGCAGCCACAGGGAACGGGGGTTCTTTGTTGGCAGGCCCCATTCCCGAAGCATCCACGGGCACTTCCCGAAGGGCTGACACCTGCTGCGCCTCAGCAGCCAGCCAACCTCCCTCCCTCTGGTCGGGCACTGCAAGCCACACAGCCACTTGTGTCCCCTGTGTCCCTCCCTGGAGGCCGCAGCGCGTTTTGGGTTTTGGCGCGGACAGGCCCCTCTCGGCTTCCGTAGTCCATTTGCCCCCGGAGCCTGCCAGACCCCTGGCTCTAGGAGGCTGCCCAGGGGCACTGCCAACAGCCCCCAGGTGCTGGCTATTCGCAGAAGCCGGCCACGGGGGAGCACACACACCTGCGGGTGTCCCCCGGCCGCACACACGGACTGCCCCGCGCTTCCCGGCGTTGCAAATAGGTCCCCCGGGAAGCCCCGCAGGCCCTAGGGGCTTGTCGGGCGGGGCCGACGCACGGTGGGTGAGTGGGGAGGGCTGCTGCTGGCACACACCCGCTCCTGAAGCCCAGTGGGGCGGTCCAAGGGCGAGGAGCTCGGAGCTCGGTCAGGGCTGTCCCAGCAGAACTTTTTGAGGGTGGACGGACACGCCCGCGGGCAATCAGGTGTTGCGGGCAGGCCCCGGGGGCAGGCCCTGCTGAGTCCCCGAGCGCCACCTGGGTTCCTGCCACCACCCTTGGGCCGGGATGAGGTGCCACCTTGTGCGTAGAAGCCCTGCACACAGGCAAGAAGCCCCCCAGGCCCGCGGCGCACCTGACCCTGGAGCTCCCTGGCTGGCTGCAGCCACAGGGAACGGGGGTTCTGAGTTGGCAGGCCCCATTCCCGAAGCATCCACGGGCACTTCCCGAAGGGCTGACACCTGCTGCGCCTCAGCAGCCAGCCAACCTCCCTCCCTCTGGTCGGGCACTGCACGCCACACAGCCACTTGTGTCCCCTGTGTCCCTCCCTGGAGGCCGCAGCGCGTTTTGGGTTTTGGCGCGGACGGGCCCCTCTCGGCTTCCGTAGTCCATTTGCCCCCGGAGCCTGCCAGGCCCCTGGCTCTAGGAGGCTGCCCAGGGGCACTGCCAACAGCCCCCAGGTGCTGGCTAGCCGCAGCAGCCGGCCACGGGGGAGCACACACACCTGCGGTGTCCCCCGGCCGCACACACGAACTGCCCCGCGCTTCCTGGCATTGCAAATAGGTCCCCCGGGAAGCCCCGCCGGCCCTAGGGGCTTGTCGGGCGGGGCCGACGCACGGTGGTGAGTGGGGAGGGCTGCTGCTGGCACACACCCACTCCTGAAGCCCACTGGGGCGGTCCAAGGGCGAGGAGCTCGGAGCTCGGTCAGGGCTGTCCCAGCAGAACTTTTTGAGGGTGGACGGACACGCCCACGGGCAATCAGGTGTTGCGGGTAGGCCCCGGGGGCAGGCCCTGCTGAGTCCCCGAGCGCCACCTGGGTTCCTGCCACCACCCTTGGGCCGGGATGAGGTGCCACCTTGTGCTTAGAAGCCCTGCACACAGGCAAGAACCCCCCCAGGCCCGAGGCTCACCCGACCCTGGAGCCCCCTGGCCGGATGCAGCCACAGGGAACGGGGGTTCTTTGTTGGCAGGCCCCATTCCCGCAGCATTCACGGGCACTTCCCGAAGGGCTGACACCTGCTGCGCCTCAGCAGCCAGCCAACCTCCCTCCCTCTGGTCGGGCACTGCAAGCCACATAGCCACTTGTGTCCCCTGTGTCCCTCCCTGGAGGCCGCAGCGCATTTTGGGTTTTGGCGCGGACGGGCCCCTCTCGGCTTCCGTAGTCCATTTGCCCCCGGAGCCTGCCAGACCCCTGGCTCTAGGAGGATGCCCAGGGGCGCTGCCAACAGCCCCCAGGTGCTGGCTAGCCGCCTCGGCCGGCCACGGGGGGAGCACACACAACTGCGGGTGTCCCCGGGCCGCACACACGAACTGCCCCGCGCTTCCCGGCGTTGCAAATAGGCCCCCCGGGAAGCCCCGCCCGCCCTAGGGGCTTGTTGGGTGGGGCCGACGCAAGGTGGTTGACTGGGGAGGGCTGCTGCAGGCACACACCCACTCCTGAAGCCCACTGGGGCGGTCCAAGGGCGAGGAGCTCGGAGCTCGGTCAGGGCTGTCCCAGCAGAACTTTTTGAGGGTGGACGGACACGCCCGCGGGCAATCAGGTGTTGCGGGCAGGCCCCGGGGGCAGGCCCTGCTGAGTCCCCGAGCGCCACCTGGGTTGCTGCCACCACAATTGGGCCGGGATGAGGTGCCACCTTGTGCATAGAAGCCCTGCACACAGGCAAGAAGCCCCCCAGGCCCGCGGCGCACCCGACCCTGGAGCCCCCTGGCCGGATGCAGCCACAGGGAACGGGGGTTCTGAGTTGGCAGGCCCCATTCCCGAAGCATCCACGGGCACTTCCCGAAGGGCTGACACCTGCTGCGCCTCAGCAGCCAGCCAACCTCCCTCCCTCTGGTCGGGCACTGCAAGCCACACAGCCACTTGTGTCCCCTGTGTCCCTCCCTGGAGGCCGCAGCGCATTTTGGGTTTTGGCGCGGACGGGCCCCTCTCGGCTTCCGTAGTCCATTTGCCCCCGGAGCCTGCCAGACCCCTGGCTCTAGGAGGCTGACCAGGGGCGCTGCCAACAGCCCCCAGTTGCTGGCTAGCCGCAGCAGCCGGCCACGGGGGAGCACACACACCTGCGGGTGTCCCCAGGCCGCACACACGGACTGCCCCGCGCTTCCCGGCGTTGCAAATAGGTCCCCCTGGAAGCCCCGCCCGCCCTAGGGGCTTGTCGGGCGGGGCCGACGCACGGTGGGTGAGTGGGGAGGGCTGCTGCTGGCACACACCCACTCCTGAAGCCCAGTGGGGCGGTCCAAGGGCGAGGAGCTCGGAGCTCGGTCAGGGCTGTCCCAGCAGAACTTTTTGAGGGTGGACGGACACGCCCGCAGGCAATCAGGTGTTGCGGGCAGGCCCCGGGGGCAGGCCCTGCTGAGTCCCCGAGCGCCACCTGGGTTCCTGCCACCACCCTTGGGCCGGGATGAGGTGCCACCTTGTGCGTAGAAGCCCTGCACACAGGCAAGAAGCCCCCCAGGCCCGCGGCGCACCCGACCCTGGAGCCCCCTGGCCGGATGCAGCCACAGGGAACGGGGGTTCTTTGTTGGCAGGCCCCATTCCCGAAGCATCCACGGGTACTTCCCGAAGGGCTGACACCTGCTGCGCCTCAGCAGCCAGCCAACCTCCCTCCCTCTGGTCGGGCACTGCAAGCCACACAGCCACTTGTGTCCCCTGTGTCCCTCCCTGGAGGCCGCAGCGCATTTTGGGTTTTGGCGCGGACGAGCCCCTCTCGGCTTCCGTAGTCCATTTGCCCCCGGAGCCTGCCAGACCCCTGGCTCTAGGAGGCTGCCCAGGGGCGCTGCCAACAGCCCCCAGGTGCTGGCTAGCTGCAGCAGCCGGCCACGGGGGAGCACACACACCTGCGGGTGTCCCCAGGCCGCACACACGGACTGCCCCGCGCTTCCCGGCATTGCAAATAGGCCCCCGGGGAAGCCCCGCCCGCCCTAGGGGCTTGTCGGGTGGGGCCGACGCATGGTAGGTGAGTGGGGAGGGCTGCTGCTGGCACACACCCACTCCTGAAGCCCACTGGGGCGGTCCAAGGGCGAGGAGCTCGGAGCTCGGTCAGGGCTGTCCCAGCAGAACTTTTTGAGGGTGGACGGACACGCCCGCGGGCAATCAGGTGTTGCAGGCAGGCCCCGGGGGCAGGCCCTGCTGAGTCCCCGAGCGCCACCTGGGTTCCTACCACCACCCTCGGGCCGGGATGAGGTGCCACCTTGTGCGTAGAAGCCCTGCACACAGGCAAGAAGCCCCCCAGGCCCGCGGCGCACCCGACTCTGGAGCCCCCTGGCCGGATGCAGCCAAAGGGAACGGGGGTTCTTTGTTGGCAGGCCCCATTCCCGAAGCATCCACGGGCACTTCCCGAAGGGCTGACACCTGCTGCGCCTCAGCAGCCAGCCAACCTCCCTCCCTCTGGTCGGGCACTGCAAGCCACACAGCCACTTGTGTCCCCTGTGTCCCTCCCTGGAGGCCGCAGCGCGTTTTGGGTTTTGGCGCGGACAGGCCCCTCTCGGCTTCCGTAGTCCATTTGCCCCCGGAGCCTGCCAGACCCCTGGCTCTAGGAGGCTGCCCAGGGGCACTGCCAACAGCCCCCAGGTGCTGGCTATTCGCAGAAGCCGGCCACGGGGGAGCAAACACACCTGCGGGTGTCCCCCGGCCGCACACACGGACTGCCCCGCGCTTCCCGGCGTTGCAAATAGGTCCCCCGGGAAGCCCCGCAGGCCCTAGGGGCTTGTCGGGCGGGGCCGACGCACGGTGGGTGAGTGGGGAGGGCTGCTGCTGGCACACACCCGCTCCTGAAGCCCAGTGGGGCGGTCCAAGGGCGAGGAGCTCGGAGCTCGGTCAGGGCTGTCCCAGCAGAACTTTTTGAGGGTGGACGGACACGCCCGCGGGCAATCAGGTGTTGCGGGCAGGCCCCGGGGGCAGGCCCTGCTGAGTCCCCGAGCGCCACCTGGGTTCCTGCCACCACCCTTGGGCCGGGATGAGGTGCCACCTTGTGCGTAGAAGACCTGCACACAGGCAAGAAGCCCCCCAGGCCCGCGGCGCACCTGACCCTGGAGCTCCCTGGCTGGCTGCAGCCACAGGGAACGGGGGTTCTGAGTTGGCAGGCCCCATTCCCGAAGCATCCACGGGCACTTCCCGAAGGGCTGACACCTGCTGCGCCTCAGCAGCCAGCCAACCTCCCTCCCTCTGGTCGGGCACTGCACGCCACACAGCCACTTGTGTCCCCTGTGTCCCTCCCTGGAGGCCGCAGCGCGTTTTGGGTTTTGGCGCGGACGGGCCCCTCTCGGCTTCCGTAGTCCATTTGCCCCCGGAGCCTGCCAGGCCCCTGGCTCTAGGAGGCTGCCCAGGGGCACTGCCAACAGCCCCCAGGTGCTGGCTAGCCGCAGCAGCCGGCCACGGGGGAGCACACACACCTGCGGTGTCCCCCGGCCGCACACACGAACTGCCCCGCGCTTCCTGGCATTGCAAATAGGTCCCCCGGGAAGCCCCGCCGGCCCTAGGGGCTTGTCGGGCGGGGCCGACGCACGGTGGTGAGTGGGGAGGGCTGCTGCTGGCACACACCCACTCCTGAAGCCCACTGGGGCGGTCCAAGGGCGAGGAGCTCGGAGCTCGGTCAGGGCTGTCCCAGCAGAACTTTTTGAGGGTGGACGGACACGCCCACGGGCAATCAGGTGTTGCGGGCAGGCCCCGGGGGCAGGCCCTGCTGAGTCCCCGAGCGCCACCTGGGTTCCTGCCACCACCCTTGGGCCGGGATGAGGTGCCACCTTGTGCGTAGAAGCCCTGCACACAGGCAAGAAGCCCCCCAGGCCCGCGGCGCACCCGACCCTGGAGCCCCCTGGCCGGATGCAGCCACAGGGAATGGGGGTTCTTTGTTGGCAGGCCCCATTCCCGAAGCATCCACGGGCACTTCCCGAAGGGCTGACACCTGCTGCGCCTCAGCAGCCAGCCAACCTCCCTCCCTCTGGTCGGGCACTGCAAGCCACACAGCCACTTGTGTCCCCTGTGTCCCTCCCTGGAGGCCGCAGCGCATTTTGGGTTTTGGCGCGGACGGGCCCCTCTCGGCTTCCGTAGTCCATTTGCCCCCGGAGCCTGCCAGACCCCTGGCTCTAGGAGGCTGCCCAGGGGCGCTGCCAACAGCCCCCAGGTGCTGGCTAGCCGCCTCGGCCGGCCACGGGGGGAGCACACACAACTGCGGGTGTCCCCGGGCCGCACACACGAACTGCCCCGCGCTTCCTGGCGTTGCAAATAGGCCCCCCGGGAAGCCCCGCCCGCCCTAGGGGCTTGTCGGGTGGGGCCGACGCAAGGTGGTTGACTGGGGAGGGCTGCTGCAGGCACACACCCACTCCTGAAGCCCACTGGGGCGGTCCAAGGGCGAGGAGCTCGGAGCTCGGTCAGGGCTGTCCCAGCAGAACTTTTTGAGGGTGGACAGACACGCCCACGGGCAATCAGGTGTTGCGGGCAGGCCCCGGGGGCAGGCCCTGCTGAGTCCCCGAGCGCCACCTGGGTTGCTGCCACCACCCTTGGGCCGGGATGAGGTGCCACCTTGTGCATAGAAGCCCTGCACACAGGCAAGAAGCCCCCCAGGCCCGCGGCGCACCCGACCCTGGAGCCCCCTGGCCGGATGCAGCCACAGGGAACGGGGGTTCTGAGTTGGCAGGCCCCATTCCCGAAGCATCCACGGGCACTTCCCGAAGGGCTGACACCTGCTGCGCCTCAGCAGCCAGCCAACCTCCCTCCCTCTGGTCGGGCACTGCAAGCCACACAGCCACTTGTGTCCCCTGTGTCCCTCCCTGGAGGCCGCAGCGCATTTTGGGTTTTGGCGCGGACGGGCCCCTCTCGGCTTCCGTAGTCCATTTGCCCCCGGAGCCTGCCAGACCCCTGGCTCTAGGAGGCTGACCAGGGGCGCTGCCAACAGCCCCCAGGTGCTGGCTAGCCGCAGCAGCCGGCCACGGGGGAGCACACACACCTGCGGGTGTCCCCAGGCCGCACACACGGACTGCCCCGCGCTTCCCGGCGTTGCAAATAGGTCCCCCTTGAAGCCCCGCCCGCCCTAGGGGCTTGTCGGGCGGGGCCGACGCACGGTGGGTGAGTGGGGAGGGCTGCTGCTGGCACACACCCACTCCTGAAGCCCACTGGGGCGGTCCAAGGGCGAGGAGCTCGGAGCTCGGTCAGGGCTGTCCCAGCAGAACTTTTTGAGGGTGGACGGACACGCCCGCAGGCAATCAGGTGTTGCAGGCAGGCCCCGGGGGCAGGCCCTGCTGAGTCCCCGAGCGCCACCTGGGTTCCTGCCACCACCCTTGGGCCGGGATGAGGTGCCACCTTGTGCGTAGAAGCCCTGCACACAGGCAAGAAGCCCCCCAGGCCCGCGGCGCACCCGACCCTGGAGCCCCCTGGCCGGATGCAGCCACAGGGAACGGGGGTTCTGAGTTGGCAGGCCCCATTCCCGAAGCATCCACGGGCACTTCCCGAAGGGCTGACACCTGCTGCGCCTCAACAGCCAGCCAACCTCCCTCCCTCTGGTTGGGCACTGCACGCCACACAGCCACTTGTGTCCCCTGTGTCCCTCCCTGGAGGCCGCAGCGCGTTTTGGGTTTTGTCGCGGACAGGCCCCTCTCGGCTTCCGTAGTCCATTTGCCCCCGGAGCCTGCCAGACCCCTGGCTCTAGGAGGCTGCCCAGGGGCGCTGCCAACAGCCCCCAGGTGCGGGCTAGCCGCAGAAGCCGGCCACGGGGGAGCACACACACCTGCGGGTGTCCCCCGGCCGCACACACGGACTGACCCGCGCTTCCCGGCGTTGCAAATAGGTCCCCCGGGAAGCCCCGCAGGCCCTAGGGGCTTGTCGGGCGGGGCCGACGCACGGTGGGTGAGTGGGGAGGGCTGCTGCTGGCACACACCCGCTCCTGAAGCCCAGTGGGGCGGTCCAAGGGCGAGGAGCTCGGAGCTCGGTCAGGGCTGTCCCAGCAGAACTTTTTGAGGGTGGACAGACACGCCCGCGGGCAATCAGGTGTTGCGGGCAGGCCCCGGGGGCAGGCCCTGCTGAGTCCCCGAGCGCCACCTGGGTTCCTGCCACCACCCTTGGGCCGGGATGAGGTGCCACCTTGTGCGTAGAAGACCTGCACACAGGCAAGAAGCCCCCCAGGCCCGCGGCGCACCTGACCCTGGAGCTCCCTGGCCGGCTGCAGCCACAGGGAACGGGGGTTCTGAGTTGGCAGGCCCCATTCCCGAAGCATCCACGGGCACTTCCCGAAGGGCTGACACCTGCTGCGCCTCAGCAGCCAGCCAACCTCCCTCCCTCTGGTCGGGTACTGCACGCCACACAGCCACTTGTGTCCCCTGTGTCCCTCCCTGGAGGCCGCAGCGCGTTTTGGGTTTTGGCGCGGACGGGCCCCTCTCGGCTTCCGTAGTCCATTTGCCCCCGGAGCCTGCCAGACCCCTGGCTCTAGGAGGCTGCCCAGGGGCGCTGCCAACAGCCCCCAGGTGCTGGCTAGCCGCAGAAGCCGGCCACGGGGGAGCACACACACCTGCGGGTGTCCCCCGGCCGCACACACGGACTGCCCCGCGCTTCCCGGCGTTGCAAATATGTCCCCCGGGAAGCCCCGCCGGCCCTAGGGGCTTGTCGGGCGGGGCCGACGCACGGTGGGTGAGTGGGGAGGGCTGCTGCTGGCACACACCCACTCCTGAAGCCCACTGGGGCGGTCCAAGGGCGAGGAGCTCGGAGCTCGGTCAGGGCTGTCCCAGCAGAACTTTGTGAGGGTGGACGGACACGCCCACGGGCAATCAGGTGTTGCGGGCAGGCCCCGGGGGCAGGACCTGCTGAGTCCCCGAGCGCCACCTGGGTTCCTGCCACCACCCTTGGGCCGGGATGAGGTGCCACCTTGTGCGTAGAAGCCCTGCACACAGGCAAGAAGCCCCCCAGGCCCGCGGCGCACCCGACCCTGGAGCCCCCTGGCCGGATGCAGCCACAGGGAACGGGGGTTCTTTGTTGGCAGGCCCCATTCCCGAAGCATCCACGGGTACTTCCCGAAGGGCTGACACCTGCTGCACCTCAGCAGCCAGCCAACCTCCCTCCCTCTGGTCGGGCACTGCAAGCCACACAGCCACTTGTGTCCCCTGTGTCCCTCCCTGGAGGCCGCAGCGCGTTTTGGGTTTTGTCGCGGACAGGCCCCTCTCGGCTTCCGTAGTCCATTTGCCCCCGGAGCCTGCCAGACCCCTGGCTCTAGGAGGCTGCCCAGGGGCACTGCCAACAGCCCCCAGGTGCTGGCTATTCGCAGAAGCCGGCCACGGGGGAGCACACACACCTGCGGGTGTCCCCCGGCCGCACACACGGACTGCCCGGCGCTTCCCGGCGTTGCAAATAGGTCCCCCGGGAAGCCCCGCCGGCCCTAGGGGCTTGTCGGGCTGGGCCGACGCACGGTGGGTGAGTGGGGAGGGCTGCTGCTGGCACACACCCGCTCCTGAAGCCCAGTGGGGCGTTCCAAGGGCGAGGAGCTCGGAGCTCGGTCAGGGCTGTCCCAGCAGAACTTTTTGAGGGTGGACGGACACGCCCGCGGGCAATCAGGTGTTGCGGGCAGGCCCCGGGGGCAGGCCCTGCTGAGTCCCCGAGCGCCACCTGGGTTCCTGCCACCACCCTTGGGCCGGGATGAGGTGCCACCTTGTGCGTAGAAGACCTGCACACAGGCAAGAAGCCCCCCAGGCCCGCGGCGCACCTGACCCTGGCGCTCCCTGGCTGGCTGCAGCCACAGGGAACGGGGGTTCTGAGTTGGCAGGCCCCATTCCCGAAGCATCCACGGGCACTTCCCGAAGGGCTGACACCTGCTGCGCCTCAGCAGCCAGCCAACCTCCCTCCCTCTGGTCGGGCACTGCACGCCACACAGCCACTTGTGTCCCCTGTGTCCCTCCCTGGAGGCCGCAGCGCGTTTTGGGTTTTGGCGCGGACGGGCCCCTCTCGGCTTCCGTAGTCCATTTGCCCCCGGAGCCTGCCAGGCCCCTGGCTCTAGGAGGCTGCCCAGGGGCACTGCCAACAGCCCCCAGGTGCTGGCTAGCCGCAGCAGCCGGCCACGGGGGAGCACACACACCTGCGGTGTCCCCCGGCCGCACACACGAACTGCCCCGCGCTTCCTGGCATTGCAAATAGGTCCCCCGGGAAGCCCCGCCGGCCCTAGGGGCTTGTCGGGCGGGGCCGACGCACGGTGGTGAGTGGGGAGGGCTGCTGCTGGCACACACCCACTCCTGAAGCCCACTGGGGCGGTCCAAGGGCGAGGAGCTCGGAGCTCGGTCAGGGCTGTCCCAGCAGAACCTTTTGAGGGTGGACGGACACGCCCACGGGCAATCAGGTGTTGCGGGCAGGCCCCGGGGGCAGGCCCTGCTGAGTCCCCGAGCGCCACCTGGGTTGCTGCCACCACCCTTGGGCCGGGATGAGGTGCCACCTTGTGCGTAGAAGCCCTGCACACAGGCAAGAAGCCCCCCAGGCCCGCGGCGCACCCGACCCTGGAGCCCCCTGGCCGGATGCAGCCACAGGGAACGGGGGTTCTTTGTTGGCAGGCCCCATTCCCGAAGCATCCACGGACACTTCCCGAAGGGCTGACACCTGCTGTGCCTCAGCAGCCAGCCAACCTCCCTCCCTCTGGTCGGGCACTGCAAGCCACACAGCCACTTGTGTCCCCTGTGTCCCTCCCTGGAGGCCGCAGCGCATTTTGGGTTTTGGCGCGGACGGGCCCCTCTCGGCTTCCGTAGTCCATTTGCCCCCGGAGCCTGCCAGACCCCTGGCTCTAGGAGGCTGCCCAGGGGCGCTGCCAACAGCCCCCAGGTGCTGGCTAGCCGCCTCGGCCGGCCACAGGGGGAGCACACACACCTGCGGGTGTCCCCGGGCCGCACACACGAACTGCCCCGCGCTTCCTGGCGTTGCAAATAGGCCCCCCGGGAAGCCCCGCCCGCCCTAGGGGCTTGTCGGGTGGGGCCGACGCAAGGTGGTTGACTGGGGAGGGCTGCTGCAGGCACACACCCACTCCTGAAGCCCACTGGGGCGGTCCAAGGGCGAGGAGCTCGGAGCTCGGTCAGGGCTGTCCCAGCAGAAATTTTTGAGGGTGGACGGACACGCCCGCGGGCAATCAGGTGTTGCGGGCAGGCCCCGGGGGCAGGCCCTGCTGAGTCCCCGAGCGCCACCTGGGTTGCTGCCACCACCCTTGGGCCGGGATGAGGTGCCACCTTGTGCGTAGAAGCCCTGCACACAGGCAAGAAGCCCCCCAGGCCCGCGGCGCACCCGACACTGGAGCCCCCTGGCCGGATGCAGCCACAGGGAACGGGGGTTCTGAGTTGGCAGGCCCCATTCCCGAAGCATCCACGGGCACTTCCCGAAGGGCTGACACCTGCTGCGCCTCAGCAGCCAGCCAACCTCCCTCCCTCTGGTCGGGCACTGCAAGCCACACAGCCACTTGTGTCCCCTGTGTCCCTCCCTGGAGGCCGCAGCGCATTTTGGGTTTTGGCGCGGACGGGCCCCTCTCGGCTTCCGTAGTCCATTTGCCCCCGGAGCCTGCCAGACCCCTGGCTCTAGGAGGCTGACCAGGGGCGCTGCCAACAGCCCCCAGGTGCTGGCTAGCCGCAGCAGCCGGCCACGGGGGAGCACACACACCTGCGGGTGTCCCCAGGCCGCACACACGGACTGCCCCGCGCTTCCCGGCGTTGCAAATAGGTCCCCCTTGAAGCCCCGCCCGCCCTAGGGGCTTGTCGGGCGGGGCCGACGCACGGTGGGTGAGTGGGGAGGGCTGCTGCTGGCACACACCCACTCCTGAAGCCCACTGGGGCGGTCCAAGGGCGAGGAGCTCGGAGCTCGGTCAGGGCTGTCCCAGCAGAACTTTTTGAGGGTGGACGGACACGCCCGCAGGCAATCAGGTGTTGCGGGCAGGCCCCGGGGGCAGGCCCTGCTGAGTCCCCGAGCGCCACCTGGGTTCCTGCCACCACCCTTGGGCCGGGATGAGGTGCCACCTTGTGCGTAGAAGCCCTGCACACAGGCAAGAAGCCCCCCAGGCCCGCGGCGCACCCGACCCTGGAGCCCCCTGGCCGGATGCAGCCACAGGGAACGGGGCTTCTGAGTTGGCAGGCCCCATTCCCGAAGCATCCACGGGCACTTCCCGAAGGGCTGACACCTGCTGCGCCTCAACAGCCAGCCAACCTCCCTCCCTCTGGTTGGGCACTGCACGCCACACAGCCACTTGTGTCCCCTGTGTCCCTCCCTGGAGGCCGCAGCGCGTTTTGGGTTTTGTCACGGACAGGCCCCTCTCGGCTTCCGTAGTCCATTTGCCCCCGGAGCCTGCCAGACCCCTGGCTCTAGGAGGCTGCCCAGGGGCGCTGCCAACAGCCCCCAGGTGCGGGCTAGCCGCAGAAGCCTGCCACGGGGGAGCACACACACCTGCGGGTGTCCCCCGGCCGCACACACGGACTGACCCGCGCTTCCCGGCGTTGCAAATAGGTCCCCCGGGAAGCCCCGCAGGCCCTAGGGGCTTGTCGGGCGGGGCCGACGCACGGTGGGTGAGTGGGGAGGGCTGCTGCTGGCACACACCCGCTCCTGAAGCCCAGTGGGGCGGTCCAAGGGCGAGGAGCTCGGAGCTCGGTCAGGGCTGTCCCAGCAGAACTTTTTGAGGGTGGACGGACACGCCCGCGGGCAATCAGGTGTTGCGGGCAGGCCCCGGGGGCAGGCCCTGCTGAGTCCCCGAGCGCCACCTGGGTTCCTGCCACCACCCTTGGGCCGGGATGAGGTGCCACCTTGTGCGTAGAAGACCTGCACACAGGCAAGAAGCCCCCCAGGCCCGCGGCGCACCTGACCCTGGAGCTCCCTGGCCGGCTGCAGCCACAGGGAACGGGGGTTCTGAGTTGGCAGGCCCCATTCCCGAAGCATCCACGGGCACTTCCCGAAGGGCTGACACCTGCTGCGCCTCAGCAGCCAGCCAACCTCCCTCCCTCTGGTCGGGTACTGCACGCCACACAGCCACTTGTGTCCCCTGTGTCCCTCCCTGGAGGCCGCAGCGCGTTTTGGGTTTTGGCGCGGACGGGCCCCTCTCGGCTTCCGTAGTCCATTTGCCCCCGGAGCCTGCCAGACCCCTGGCTCTAGGAGGCTGCCCAGGGGCGCTGCCAACAGCCCCCAGGTGCTGGCTAGCCGCAGAAGCCGGCCACGGGGGAGCACACACACCTGCGGGTGTCCCCCGGCCGCACACACGGACTGCCCCGCGCTTCCCGGCGTTGCAAATATGTCCCCCGGGAAGCCCCGCCGGCCCTAGGGGCTTGTCGGGCGGGGCCGACGCACGGTGGGTGAGTGGGGAGGGCTGCTGCTGGCACACACCCACTCCTGAAGCCCACTGGGGCGGTCCAAGGGCGAGGAGCTCGGAGCTCGGTCAGGGCTGTCCCAGCAGAACTTTGTGAGGGTGGACGGACACGCCCACGGGCAATCAGGTGTTGCGGGCAGGCCCCGGGGGCAGGACCTGCTGAGTCCCCGAGCGCCACCTGGGTTCCTGCCACCACCCTTGGGCCGGAATGAGGTGCCACCTTGTGCGTAGAAGCCCTGCACACAGGCAAGAAGCCCCCCAGGCCCGCGGCGCACCCGACCCTGGAGCCCCCTGGCCGGATGCAGCCACAGGGAACGGGGGTTCTTTGTTGGCAGGCCCCATTCCCGAAGCATCCACGGGTACTTCCCGAAGGGCTGACACCTGCTGCACCTCAGCAGCCAGCCAACCTCCCTCCCTCTGGTCGGGCACTGCAAGCCACACAGCCACTTGTGTCCCCTGTGTCCCTCCCTGGAGGCCGCAGCGCGTTTTGGGTTTTGTCGCGGACAGGCCCCTCTCGGCTTCCGTAGTCCATTTGCCCCCGGAGCCTGCCAGACCCCTGGCTCTAGGAGGCTGCCCAGGGGCACTGCCAACAGCCCCCAGGTGCTGGCTATTCGCAGAAGCCGGCCACGGGGGAGCACACACACCTGCGGGTGTCCCCCGGCCGCACACACGGACTGCCCGGCGCTTCCCGGCGTTGCAAATAGGTCCCCCGGGAAGCCCCGCCGGCCCTAGGGGCTTGTCGGGCTGGGCCGACGCACGGTGGGTGAGTGGGGAGGGCTGCTGCTGGCACACACCCGCTCCTGAAGCCCAGTGGGGCGTTCCAAGGGCGAGGAGCTCGGAGCTCGGTCAGGGCTGTCCCAGCAGAACTTTTTGAGGGTGGACGGACACGCCCGCGGGCAATCAGGTGTTGCGGGCAGGCCCCGGGGGCAGGCCCTGCTGAGTCCCCGAGCGCCACCTGGGTTCCTGCCACCACCCTTGGGCCGGGATGAGGTGCCACCTTGTGCGTAGAAGACCTGCACACAGGCAAGAAGCCCCCCAGGCCCGCGGCGCACCTGACCCTGGCGCTCCCTGGCTGGCTGCAGCCACAGGGAACGGGGGTTCTGAGTTGGCAGGCCCCATTCCCGAAGCATCCACGGGCACTTCCCGAAGGGCTGACACCTGCTGCGCCTCAGCAGCCAGCCAACCTCCCTCCCTCTGGTCGGGCACTGCACGCCACACAGCCACTTGTGTCCCCTGTGTCCCTCCCTGGAGGCCGCAGCGCGTTTTGGGTTTTGGCGCGGACGGGCCCCTCTCGGCTTCCGTAGTCCATTTGCCCCCGGAGCCTGCCAGGCCCCTGGCTCTAGGAGGCTGCCCAGGGGCACTGCCAACAGCCCCCAGGTGCTGGCTAGCCGCAGCAGCCGGCCACGGGGGAGCACACACACCTGCGGTGTCCCCCGGCCGCACACACGAACTGCCCCGCGCTTCCTGGCATTGCAAATAGGTCCCCCGGGAAGCCCCGCCGGCCCTAGGGGCTTGTCGGGCGGGGCCGACGCACGGTGGTGAGTGGGGAGGGCTGCTGCTGGCACACACCCACTCCTGAAGCCCACTGGGGCGGTCCAAGGGCGAGGAGCTCGGAGCTCGGTCAGGGCTGTCCCAGCAGAACCTTTTGAGGGTGGACGGACACGCCCACGGGCAATCAGGTGTTGCGGGCAGGCCCCGGGGGCAGGCCCTGCTGAGTCCCCGAGCGCCACCTGGGTTGCTGCCACCACCCTTGGGCCGGGATGAGGTGCCACCTTGTGCGTAGAAGCCCTGCACACAGGCAAGAAGCCCCCCAGGCCCGCGGCGCACCCGACCCTGGAGCCCCCTGGCCGGATGCAGCCACAGGGAACGGGGGTTCTTTGTTGGCAGGCCCCATTCCCGAAGCATCCACGGGCACTTCCCGAAGGGCTGACACCTGCTGTGCCTCAGCAGCCAGCCAACCTCCCTCCCTCTGGTCGGGCACTGCAAGCCACACAGCCACTTGTGTCCCCTGTGTCCCTCCCTGGAGGCCGCAGCGCATTTTGGGTTTTGGCGCGGACGGGCCCCTCTCGGCTTCCGTAGTCCATTTGCCCCCGGAGCCTGCCAGACCCCTGGCTCTAGGAGGCTGCCCAGGGGCGCTGCCAACAGCCCCCAGGTGCTGGCTAGCCGCCTCGGCCGGCCACAGGGGGAGCACACACACCTGCGGGTGTCCCCGGGCCGCACACACGAACTGCCCCGCGCTTCCTGGCGTTGCAAATAGGCCCCCCGGGAAGCCCCGCCCGCCCTAGGGGCTTGTCGGGTGGGGCCGACGCAAGGTGGTTGACTGGGGAGGGCTGCTGCAGGCACACACCCACTCCTGAAGCCCACTGGGGCGGTCCAAGGGCGAGGAGCTCGGAGCTCGGTCAGGGCTGTCCCAGCAGAAATTTTTGAGGGTGGACGGACACGCCCGCGGGCAATCAGGTGTTGCGGGCAGGCCCCGGGGGCAGGCCCTGCTGAGTCCCCGAGCGCCACCTGGGTTGCTGCCACCACCCTTGGGCCGGGATGAGGTGCCACCTTGTGCGTAGAAGCCCTGCACACAGGCAAGAAGCCCCCCAGGCCCGCGGCGCACCCGACACTGGAGCCCCCTGGCCGGATGCAGCCACAGGGAACGGGGGTTCTGAGTTGGCAGGCCCCATTCCCGAAGCATCCACGGGCACTTCCCGAAGGGCTGACACCTGCTGCGCCTCAGCAGCCAGCCAACCTCCCTCCCTCTGGTCGGGCACTGCAAGCCACACAGCCACTTGTGTCCCCTGTGTCCCTCCCTGGAGGCCGCAGCGCATTTTGGGTTTTGGCGCGGACGGGCCCCTCTCGGCTTCCGTAGTCCATTTGCCCCCGGAGCCTGCCAGACCCCTGGCTCTAGGAGGCTGACCAGGGGCGCTGCCAACAGCCCCCAGGTGCTGGCTAGCCGTAGCAGCCGGCCACGGGGGAGCACACACACCTGCGGGTGTCCCCAGGCCGCACACACGGACTGCCCCGCGCTTCCCGGCGTTGCAAATAGGTCCCCCTGGAAGCCCCGCCCACCCTAGGGGCTTGTCGGGCGGGGCCGACGCACGGTGGGTGAGTGGGGAGGGCTGCTGCTGGCACACACCCACTCCTGAAGCCCACTGGGGCGGTCCAAGGGCGAGGAGCTCGGAGCTCGGTCAGGGCTGTCCCAGCAGAACTTTTTGAGGGTGGACGGACACGCCCGCAGGCAATCAGGTGTTGCGGGCAGGCCCCGGGGGCAGGCCCTGCTGAGTCCCCGAGCGCCACCTGGGTTCCTGCCACCACCCTTGGGCCGGGATGAGGTGCCACCTTGTGCGTAGAAGCCCTGCACACAGGCAAGAAGCCCCCCAGGCCCGCGGCGCACCCGACCCTGGAGCCCCCTGGCCGGATGCAGCCACAGGGAACGGGGCTTCTGAGTTGGCAGGCCCCATTCCCGAAGCATCCACGGGCACTTCCCGAAGGGCTGACACCTGCTGCGCCTCAACAGCCAGCCAACCTCCCTCCCTCTGGTTGGGCACTGCACGCCACACAGCCACTTGTGTCCCCTGTGTCCCTCCCTGGAGGCCGCAGCGCGTTTTGGGTTTTGGCGCGGACGGGCCCCTCTCGGCTTCCGTAGTCCATTTGCCCCCGGAGCCTGCCAGACCCCTGGCTCTAGGAGGCTGCCCAGGGGCGCTGCCAACAGCCCCCAGGTGCTGGCTAGCCGCAGAAGCCGGCCACGGGGGAGCACACACACCTGCGGGTGTCCCCCGGCCGCACACACGGACTGACCCGCGCTTCCCGGCGTTGCAAATAGGTCCCCCGGGAAGCCCCGCAGGCCCTAGGGGCTTGTCGGGCGGTACCGACGCACGGTGGGTGAGTGGGGAGGGCTGCTGCTGGCACACACCCGCTCCTGAAGCCCAGTGGGGCGGTCCAAGGGCGAGGAGCTCGGAGCTCGGTCAGGGCTGTCCCAGCAGAACTTTTTGAGGGTGGACGGACACGCCCGCGGGCAATCAGGTGTTGCGGGCAGGCCCCGGGGGCAGGCCCTGCTGAGTCCCCGAGCGCCACCTGGGTTTCTGCCACCACCCTTGGGCCGGGATGAGGTGCCACCTTGTGCGTAGAAGACCTGCACACAGGCAAGAAGCCCCCCAGGCCCGCGGCGCACCCGACCCTGGAGCCCCCTGGCCGGATGCAGCCACAGGGAACGGGGGTTCTGAGTTGGCAGGCCCCATTCCCGAAGCATCCACGGGCACTTCCCGAAGGGCTGACACCTGCTGCGCCTCAGCAGCCAGCCAACCTCCCTCCCTCTGGTCGGGCACTGCAAGCCACACAGCCACTTGTGTCCCCTGTGTCCCTCCCTGGAGGCCGCAGCGCGTTTTGGGTTTTGGCGCGGACGGGCCCCTCTCGGCTTCCGTAGTCCATTTGCCCCCGGAGCCTGCCAGACCCCTGGCTCTAGGAGGCTGCCCAGGGGCGCTGCCAACAGCCCACAGGTGCTGGCTAGCCGCCTCGGCCGGCCACGGGGGGAGCACACACACCTGCGGGTGTCCCCGGGCCGCACACACGAACTGCCCCGCGCTTCCTGGCGTTGCAAATAGGTCCCCCGGGAAGCCCCGCCCGCCCTAGGGGCTTGTCGGGTGGGGCCGACGCAAGGTGGTTGACTGGGGAGGGCTGCTGCTGGCACACACCCACTCCTGAAGCCCACTGGGGCGGTCCAAGGGCGAGGAGCTCGGAGCTCGGTCAGGGCTGTCCCAGCAGAACTTTATGAGGGTGGACGGACACGCCCGCAGGCAATCAGGTGTTGCGGGCAGGCCCCGGGGGCAGGCCCTGCTGAGTCCCCGAGCGCCACCTGGGTTCCTGCCACCACCCTTGGGCCGGGATGAGGTGCCACCTTGTGCGTAGAAGCCCTGCACACAGGCAAGAAGCCCCCCAGGCCCGCGGCGCACCCGACCCTGGAGCCCCCTGACCGGATGCAGCCACAGGGAACGGGGGTTCTGAGATGGCAGGCCCCATTCCCGAAGCATCCACGGGCACTTCCCGAAGGGCTGACACCTGCTGCGCCTCAGCAGCCAGCCAACCTCCCTCCCTCTGGTCGGGCACTGCAAGCCACACAGCCACTTGTGTCCCCTGTGTCCCTCCCTGGAGGCCGCAGCGCGTTTTGGGTTTTGGCGCGGACGGGCCCCTCTCGGCTTCCGTAGTCCATTTGTCCCCGGAGCCTGCCAGACCCCTGGCTCTAGGAGGCTGCCCAGGAGCGCTGCCAACAGCCCCCAGGTGCTGGCTAGCCGCCTCGGCCGGCCACGGGAGGAGCACACACACCTGCGCGAGTCCCCGGGCCGCACACACGAACTGCCCCGCGCTTCCTGGCGTTGCAAATAGGGCCCCCGGTAAGCCCCGCCCGCCCTAGGGTCTTGTCGGGTGGGACGAGGCAAGGTGGTTGACTGGGGAGGGCTGCTGCTGGCACACACCCACTCCTGAAGCCCACTGGGGCGGTCCAAGGGCGAGGAGCTCGGAGCTCGGTCAGGGCTGTCCCAGCAGAACTTTTTGAGGGTGGACGGACACGCCCGCAGGCAATCAGGTGTTGCGGGCAGGCCCCCGGGGCAGGCCCTGCTGAGTCCCCGAGCACCACCTGGGTTCCTGCCACCACCCTTGGGCTGGGATGAGGTGCCACCTTGTGCGTAGAAGCCCTGCACACAGGCAAGAAGCTCCCCAGGCCCGCGGCGCACCCGACCCTGGAGCCCCCTGGCCGGATGCAGCCACAGGGAACGGGGGTTCTGAGTTGGCAGGCCCCATTCCCGAAGCATCCACGGGCACTTCCCGAAGGGCTGACACCTGCTGCGCCTCAGCAGCCAGCCAACCTCCCTCCCTCTGGTCGGGCACTGCAAGCCACACAGCCACTTGTGTCCCCTGTGTCCCTCCCTGGAGGCCGCAGCGCGTTTTGGGTTTTGGCGCGGACGGGCCCCTCTCGGCTTCCGTAGTCCATTTGCCCCCGGAGCCTGCCAGACCCCTGGCTCTAGGAGGCTGCCCAGGGGCGCTGCCAACAGCCCCCAGGTGCTGGCTAGCCAAAGCAGCCGGCCACGGGTGAGCACACACACCTGCGGTGTCCCCAGGCCGCACACACGGACTGCACCGCGCTTCCCGGCGTTGCAAATAGGTCCCCCAGGAAGCCCCGCAGGCCCTAGGGGCTTGTCGGGCGGGGCCGACACACGGTGGGTGAGTGGGGAGGGCTGCTGCTGGCACACACCCACTCCTGAAGCCCACTGGGGCGGTCCAAGGGCGAGGAGCTCGGAGCTCGGAGCTCGGTCAGGGCTGTCCCAGCAGAACTTTTTGAGGGTGGACGGACACGCCCGCGGGCAATCAGGTGTTGCGGGCAGGCCCCGGGGGCAGGCCCTGCTGAGTCCCCGAGCGCCACCTGGGTTCCTGCCACCACCCTTGGGCCGGGATGAGGTGCCACCTTGTGCGTAGAAGCCCTGCACACAGGCAAGAAGTCCCCCAGGCCCACGGCGCACCCGACCCTGGAGCCCCCTGGCTGGATGCAGCCACAGGGAACGGGGCTTTTGAGTTGGCAGGCCCCATTCCCGAAGCATCCACGGGCACTTCCCGAAGGGCTGACACCTGCTGCGCCTCAGCAGCCAGCCAACCTCCCTCCCTCTGGTCGGGCACTGCACGCCACACAGCCACTTGTGTCCCCTGTGTCCCTCCCTGGAGGCCGCAGCGCGTTTTGGGTTTTGGTGCGGACGGGCCCCTCTCGGCTTCCGTAGTCCATTTGCCCCCGGAGCCTGCCAGACCCCTGGCTCTAGGAGGCTGCCCAGGGGTGCTGCCAACAGCCCCCAGGTGCTGGCTAGCCGCAGCAGCCGGCCACGGGGGAGCACACACACCTGCGGGTGTCCCCAGGCCGCACACACGGACTGCCCCGCGCTTGCCGGCGTTGCAAATAGGTCCCCCGGGAAGCCCCGCCGGCCCTAGGGGCTTGTCGGGCGGGGCCGACACACGGTGGGTGAGTGGGGAGGGCTGCTGCTGGCACACACCCACTCCTGAAGCCCACTGGGGCGGTCCAAGGGCGAGGAGCTCGGAGCACAGTCAGGGCTGTCCCAGCAGAACTTTTTGAGGGTGGACGGACACGCCCGCGGGCAATCAGGTGTTGCGGGCAGGCCCCGGGGGCAGGCCCTGCTGAGTCCCCGAGCGCCACCTGGGTTCCTGCCACCACCCTTGGGCCGGGATGAGGTGCCACCTTGTGCGTAGAAGCCCTGCACACAGGCAAGAAGCCCCCCAGGCCCGCGGCGCACCCGACCCTGGAGCCCCCTGGCCGGATGCAGCCACAGGGAACGGGGGTTCTGAGTTGGCAGGCCCCATTCCCGAAGCATCCACGGGCACTTCCCGAAGGGCTGACACCTGCTGCGCCTCAGCAGCCAGCCAACCTCCCTCCCTCTGGTCGGGCACTGCAAGCCACACAGCCACTTGTGTCCCCTGTGTCCCTCCCTGGAGGCCGCAGCGCGTTTTGGGTTTTGGCGCGGACGGGCCCCTCTCGGCTTCCGTAGTCCATTTGTCCCCAGAGCCTGCCAGACCCCTGGCTCTAGGAGGCTGCCCAGGGGCGCTGCCAGCAGCCCCCACGTGCTGGCTAGCCGCCTCAGCCAGCCACGGGGGGAGCACACACACCTGCGGGTGTCCCCGGGCCGCACACACGAACTGCCCCGCGCTTCCTGGCGTTGCAAATAGGCCCCCCGGGAAGCCCCGCCCGCCCTAGGGGCTTGTCGGGTGGGGCCGACGCAAGGTGGTTGACTGGGGAGGGCTGCTGCTGGCACACACCCACTCCTGAAGCCCACTGGGGCGGTCCAAGGGCGAGGAGCTCGGAGCTCGGTCAGGGCTGTCCCAGCAGAACTTTTTGAGGGTGGACGGACACGCCCGCGGGCAATCAGGTGTTGCGGGCAGGCCCCGGGGGCAGGACCTGCTGAGTCCCCGAGCGCCACCTGGGTTCCTGCCACCACCCTTGGGCCGGGATGAGGTGCCACCTTGTGCGTAGAAGCCCTGCACACAGGCAAGAAGCCCCCCAGGCCCGCGGCGCACCCGACCCTGGAGCCCCCTGGCCGGATGCAGCCACAGGGAACGGGGCTTCTGAGTTGGCAGGCCCCATTCCCGAAGCATCCACGGGCACTTCCCGAAGGGCTGACACCTGCTGCGCCTCAGCAGCCAGCCAACCTCCCTCCCTCTGGTCGGGCACTGCACGCCACACAGCCACTTGTGTCCCCTGTGTCCCTCCCTGGAGGCCGCAGCGCGTTTTGGGTTTTGGTGCAGACGGGCCCCTCTCGGCTTCCGTAGTCCATTTGCCCCCGGAGCCTGCCAGACCCCTGGCTCTAGGAGGCTGCCCAGGGGCGCTGCCAACAGCCCCCAGGTGCTGGCTAGCCGCAGCAGCCGGCCACGGTGGAGCACACACACCTGCGGGTGTCCCCAGGCCGCACACACGGACTGCCCCGCGCTTCCCGGCGTTGCAAATAGGTCCCCCGGGAAGCCCCGCCGGCCCTAGGGGCTTGTCGGGTGGGGCCGACGCACGGTGGTTGACTGGGGAGGGCTGCTGCTGGCACACACCCACTCCTGAAGCCCACTGGGGCGGTCCAAGGGCGAGGAGCTCGGAGCTCGGTCAGGGCTATCCCAGCACAACTTTTTGAGGGTGGACGGACACGCCCGCGGGCAATCAGGTGTTGCGCGCAGGCCCCGGGGGCAGGCCCTGCTGAGTCCCCGAGCGCCACCTGGGTTCCTGCCACCACCCTTGGGCCGGGAAGAGGTGCCACCTTGTGAGTAGATGCCCTGCACACAGGCAAGAACCCCCCCAGGCCCGAGGCGCACCCGACCCTGGAGCCCCCTGGCCGGATGCAGCCACAGGGAACGGGGGTTCTTTGTTGGCAGGCCCCATTCCCGAAGCATCCACGGGCACTTCCCGAAGGGCTGACACCTGCTGCGCCTCAGCAGCCAGCCAACCTCCAACCCTCTGGTCGGGCACTGCAAGCCACACAGCCACTTGTGTCCCCTGTGTCCCTCCCTGGAGGCCGCAGCGCGTTTTGGGTTTTGGCGCGGACGGGCCCCTCTCGGCTTCCGTAGTCCATTTGCCCCCGGAGCCTGCCAGACCCCTGGCTCTAGGAGGCTGCCCAGGGGCGCTGCCAACAGCCCCCAGGTGCTGGCTAGCCGCAGCAGCGGGCCACGGGGGAGCACACACACCTACGAGTGTCCCCAGGCCGCACACACGGACTGCCCCGCGCTTCCCGGCGTGGCAAATAGGTCCCCCGGGAAGCCCCGCCGGCCCTAGGGGCTTGTCGGGCGGAGCCGACACACGGTGGGTGAGTGGGGAGGGCTGCTGCTGGCACACACCCACTCCTGAAGCCCACTGGGGCGGTCCAAGGGCGAGGAGCTCGGAGCTCGGTCAGGGCTGTCCCAGCAGAACTTTTTGAGGGTGGACGGACACGGCCGCGGGCAATCAGGTGTTGCGGGCAGGCCCCGGGGGCAGGCCCTGCTGAGTCCCCGAGCGCCACCTGGGTTCCTGCCACCACCCTTGGGCCGGGATGAGGTGCCACCTTGTGCGTAGAAGCCCTGCACACAGGCAAGAAGCCCCCCAGGCCCGCGGCGCACCCGACCCTGGAGCCCCCTGGCCGGATGCAGCCACAGGGAACGGGGGTTCTGAGTTGGCAGGCCCCATTCCCGAAGCATCCACGGGCACTTCCCGAAGGGCTGACACCTGCTGCGCCTCAGCAGCCAGCCAACCTCCCTCCCTCTGGTCGGGCACTGCAAGCCACACAGCCACTTGTGTCCCCTGTGTCCCTCCCTGGAGGCCGCAGCGCGTTTTGGGTTTTGGCGCGGACGGGCCCCTCTCGGCTTCCGTAGTCCATTTGCCCCCAGAGCCTGTCAGACCCCTGGCTCTAGGAGGCTGCCCAGGGGCGCTGCCAACAGCCCCCAGGTGCTGGCTAGCCGCCTCGGCCGGCCACGGGGGGAGCACACACACCTGCGGGTGTCCCCGGGCCGCACAAACGAACTGCCCTGCGCTTCCTGGCGTTGCAAATAGGCCCCCCGGGAAGCCCCGCCGGCCCTAGGGGCTTGTCGGGCGGGGCCGACACACGGTGGGTGAGTGGGGAGGGCTGCTGCTGGCACACACCCACTCCTGAAGCCTACTGGGGCGGTCCAAGGGCGAGGAGCTCGGAGCTCGGTCAGGGCTGTCCCAGCAGAACTTTTTGAGGGTGGACGGACACGCCCGCGGGCAATCAGGTGTTGCGGGTAGGCCCCGGGGGCAGGCCCTGCTGAGTCCCCGAGCGCCACCTGGGTTCCTGCCACCACCCTTGGGCCGGGAAGAGGTGCCACCTTGTGCGTAGAAGCCCTGCACACAGGCAAGAACCCCCCCAGGCCCGAGGCGCACCCGACCCTGGAGCCCCCTGGCCGGATGCAGCCACAGGGAACGGGGTTCTTTGTTGGCAGGCCCCATTCCCGAAGCATCCACGGGCACTTCCCGAAGGGCTGACACCTGCTGCGCCTCAGCAGCCAGCCAACCTCCCTCCCTCTGGTCGGGCACTGCAAGCCACACAGCCACTTGTGTCCCCTGTGTCCCTCCCTGGAGGCCGCAGCACGTTTTGGGTTTTGGCGCGGACGGGCCCCTCTCGGCTTCCGTAGTCCATTTTCCCCCGGAGCCTGCCAGACCCCTGGCTCTAGGAGGCTGCCCAGGGGCGCTGCCAACAGCCCCCAGGTGCTGGCTAGCCGCCTCGGCCGGCCACGGGGGGAGCACACACACCTGCGGGTGTCCCCGGGCCGCACACACGAACTGCCCCGCGCTTCCTGGCGTTGCAAATAGGCCCCCCGGGAAGCCCCGCCCGCCCTAGGGGCTTGTCGGGTGGGGCCGACGCACGGTGGTTGACTGGGGAGGGCTGCTGCTGGCACACACCCACTCCTGAAGCCCACTGGGGCGGTCCAAGGGCGAGGAGCTCGGAGCTCGGTCAGGGCTGTCCCAGCAGAACTTTTTGAGGGTGGACGGACACGCCCGCGGGCAATCAGGTGTTGCGGGCAGGCCCCGGGGGCAGGCCCTGCTGAGTCCCCGAGCGCCACCTGGGTTCCTGCCACCACCCTTGGGCCGGGATGAGGTGCCACCTTGTGCGTAGAAGCCCTGCACACAGGCAAGAAGCCCCCCAGGCCCGCGGCGCACCCGACCCTGGAGCCCCCTGGCCGGATGCAGCCACAGGGAACGGGGGTTCTGAGTTGGCAGGCCCCATTCCCGAAGCATCCACGGGCACTTCCCGAAGGGCTGACACCTGCTGCGCCTCAGCAGCCAGCCAACCTCCCTCCCTCTGGTCGGGCACTGCAAGCCACACAGCCACTTGTGTCCCCTGTGTCCCTCCCTGGAGGCCGCAGCGCGTTTTGGGTTTTGGCGCGGACGGGCCCCTCTCGGCTTCCGTAGTCCATTTGCCCCCGGAGCCTGTCAGACCCCTGGCTCTAGGAGGCTGCCCAGGGGCGCTGCCAACAGCCCCCAGGTGCTGGCTAGCCGCCTCGGCCGGCCACGGGGGGAGCACACACACCTGCGGGTGTCCCCGGGCCGCACAAACGAACTGCCCTGCGCTTCCTGGCGTTGCAAATAGGCCCCCCGGGAAGCCCCGCCGGCCCTAGGGGCTTGTCGGGCGGGGCCGACACACGGTGGGTGAGTGGGGAGGGCTGCTGCTGGCACACACCCACTCCTGAAGCCTACTGGGGCGGTCCAAGGGTGAGGAGCTCGGAGCTCGGTCAGGGCTGTCCCAGCAGAACTTTTTGAGGGTGGACGGACACGCCCGCGGGCAATCAGTTGTTGCGGGTAGGCCCCGGGGGCAGGCCCTGCTGAGTCCCCGAGCGCCACCTGGGTTCCTGCCACCACCCTTGGGCCGGGAAGAGGTGCCACCTTGTGCGTAGAAGCCCTGCACACAGGCAAGAACCCCCCCAGGCCCGAGGCGCACCCGACCCTGGAGCCCCCTGGCCGGATGCAGCCACAGGGAACAGGGGTTCTTGGTTGGCAGGCCCCATTCCCGAAGCATCCACGGGCACTTCCCGAAGGGCTGACACCTGCTGCGCCTCAGCAGCCAGCCAACCTCCCTCCCTCTGGTCGGGCACTGCAAGCCACACAGCCACTTGTGTCCCCTGTGTCCCTCCCTGGAGGCCGCAGCGCGTTTTGGGTTTTGGCGCGGACGGGCCCCTCTCGGCTTCCGTAGTCCATTTGCCCCCGGAGCCTGCCAGACCCCTGGATCTAGGAGGCTGCCCAGGGGCGCTGCCAACAGCCCCCAGATGCTGGCCAGCCGCAGCAGCCGGCCACGGGGGAGCACACACACCTGCGGGTGTCCCCAGGCCGCACACACGGACTGCCCCGCGCTTCCCGGCGTTGCAAATAGGTCCCCCGGGAAGACACACCGGCCCTAGTGGCTTGTCGGGCGTGGCCGACACACGGTGGGTGAGTGGGGAGGGCTGCTGCTGGCACACACCCACTCCTGAAGCCCACTGGGGCGGTCCAAGGGCGAGGAGCTCGGAGCTCGGTCAGGGCTGTCCCAGCAGAACTTTTTGAGGGTGGACGGACACGCCCGCGGGCAATCAGGTGTTGCGGGCAGGCCCCGGGGGCAGGCCCTGCTGAGTCCCCGAGCGCCACCTGGGTTCCTGCCACCACCCTTGGGCCGGGATGAGGTGCCACCTTGTGCGTAGAAGCCCTGCACACAGGCAAGAAGTCCCCCAGGCCCACGGCGCACCCGACCCTGGAGCCCCCTGGCTGGATGCAGCCACAGGGAACGGGGCTTTTGAGTTGGCAGGCCCCATTCCCGAAGCATCCACGGGCACTTCCCGAAGGGCTGACACCTGCTGCGCCTCAGCAGCCAGCCAACCTCCCTCCCTCTGGTCGGGCACTGCACGCCACACAGCCACTTGTGTCCCCTGTGTCCCTCCCTGGAGGCCGCAGCGCGTTTTGGGTTTTGGTGCGGACGGGCCCCTCTCGGCTTCCGTAGTCCATTTGCCCCCGGAGCCTGCCAGACCCCTGGCTCTAGGAGGCTGCCCAGGGGTGCTGCCAACAGCCCCCAGGTGCTGGCTAGCCGCAGCAGCCGGCCACGGGGGAGCACACACACCTGCGGGTGTCCCCAGGCCGCACACACGGACTGCCCCGCGCTTGCCGGCGTTGCAAATAGGTCCCCCGGGAAGCCCCGCCGGCCCTAGGGGCTTGTCGGGCGGGGCCGACACACGGTGGGTGAGTGGGGAGGGCTGCTGCTGGCACACACCCACTCCTGAAGCCCACTGGGGCGGTCCAAGGGCGAGGAGCTCGGAGCACAGTCAGGGCTGTCCCAGCAGAACTTTTTGAGGGTGGACGGACACGCCCGCGGGCAATCAGGTGTTGCGGGCAGGCCCCGGGGGCAGGCCCTGCTGAGTCCCCGAGCGCCACCTGGGTTCCTGCCACCACCCTTGGGCCGGGATGAGGTGCCACCTTGTGCGTAGAAGCCCTGCACACAGGCAAGAAGCCCCCCAGGCCCGCGGCGCACCCGACCCTGGAGCCCCCTGGCCGGATGCAGCCACAGGGAACGGGGGTTCTGAGTTGGCAGGCCCCATTCCCGAAGCATCCACGGGCACTTCCCGAAGGGCTGACACCTGCTGCGCCTCAGCAGCCAGCCAACCTCCCTCCCTCTGGTCGGGCACTGCAAGCCACACAGCCACTTGTGTCCCCTGTGTCCCTCCCTGGAGGCCGCAGCGCGTTTTGGGTTTTGGCGCGGACGGGCCCCTCTCGGCTTCCGTAGTCCATTTGCCCCCGGAGCCTGCCAGACCCCTGGCTCTAGGAGGCTGCCCAGGGGCGCTGCCAACAGCCCCCAGGTGCTGGCTAGCTGCAGCGGCCGGCCACGGGGGGAGCACACACACCTGCGGGTGTCCCCGGGCCGCACACACGAACTGCCCCGCGCTTCCTGGCGTTGCAAATAGGCCCCCCGGGAAGCCCCGCCCGCCCTAGGGGCTTGTCGGGTGGGGCCGACACAAGGTGGTTGACTGGGGAGGGCTGCTGCTGGCACACACCCACTCCTGAAGCCCACTGGGGCGGTCCAAGGGCGAGGAGCTCGGAGCTCGGTCAGGGCTGTCCCAGCAGAACTTTTGGAGGGTGGACGGACACGCCCGCGGGCAATCAGGTGTTGCGGGCAGGCCCCGGGGGCAGGCCCTGCTGAGTCCCCGAGCGCCACCTGGGTTCCTGCCACCACCCTTGGGCCGGGATGAGGTGCCACCTTGTGCGTAGAAGCCCTGCACACAGGCAAGAAGCCCCCCAGGCCCGCGGCGCACCCGACCCTGGAGCCCCCTGGCCGGATGCAGCCACAGGGAACGGGGCTTCTGAGTTGGCAGGCCCCATTCCCGAAGCATCCACGGGTACTTCCCGAAGGGCTGACACCTGCTGCGCCTCAGCAGCCAGCCAACCTCCCTCCCTCTGGTCGGGCACTGCACGCCACACAGCCACTTGTGTCCCCTGTGTCCCCCCCTGGAGGCCGCAGCGCGTTTTGGGTTTTGGTGCAGACGGGCCCCTCTCGGCTTCCGTAGTCCATTTGCCCCCGGAGCCTGCCAGACCCCTGGCTCTAGGAGGCTGCCCAGGGGCGCTGCCAACAGCCCCCAGGTGCTGGCTAGCCGCAGCAGCCGGCCACGGGGGAGCACACACACCTGCGGGTGTCCCCAGGCCGCACACACGGACTGCCCCGCGCTTCCCGGCGTTGCAAATAGGTCCCCCGGGAAGCCCCGCCGGCCCTAGGGGCTTGTCGGGTGGGGCCGACACACGGTGGTTGACTGGGGAGGGCTGCTGCTGGCACACACCCACTCCTGAAGCCCACTGGGGCGGTCCAAGGGCGAGGAGCTCGGAGCTCGGTCAGGGCTATCCCAGCAGAACTTTTTGAGGGTGGACGGACACGCCCGCGGGCAATCAGGTGTTGCGCGCAGGCCCCGGGGGCAGGCCCTGCTGAGTCCCCGAGCGCCACCTGGGTTCCAGCCACCACCCTTGGGCCGGGAAGAGGTGCCACCTTGTGAGTAGATGCCCTGCACACAGGCAAGAACCCCCCCAGGCCCGAGGCGCACCCGACCCTGGAGCCCCCTGGCCGGATGCAGCCACAGGGAACGGGGGTTCTGAGTTGGCAGGCCCCATTCCCGAAGCATCCACGGGCACTTCCCGAAGGGCTGACACCTGCTGCGCCTCAGCAGCCTGCCAACCTCCAACCCTCTGGTCGGGCACTGCAAGCCACACAGCCACTTGTGTCCCCTGTGTCCCTCCCTGGAGGCCGCAGCGCGTTTTGGGTTTTGGCGCGGACGGGCCCCTCTCGGCTTCCGTAGTCCATTTGCCCCCGGAGCCTGCCAGACCCCTGGCTCTAGGAGGCTGCCCAGGGGCGCTGCCAACAGCCCCCAGGTGCTGGCTAGCCGCAGCAGCGGGCCACGGGGGAGCACACACACCTACGGGTGTCCCCAGGCCGCACACACGGACTGCCCCGCGCTTCCCGGCGTGGCAAATAGGTCCCCCGGGAAGCCCCGCCGGCCCTAGGGGCTTGTCGGGCGGAGCCGACACACGGTGGGTGAGTGGGGAGGGCTGCTGCTGGCACACACCCACTCCTGAAGCCCACTGGGGCGGTCCAAGGGCGAGGAGCTCGGAGCTCGGTCAGGGCTGTCCCAGCAGAACTTTTTGAGGGTGGACGGACACGGCCGCGGGCAATCAGGTGTTGCGGGCAGGCCCCGGGGGCAGGCCCTGCTGAGTCCCCGAGCGCCACCTGGGTTCCTGCCACCACCCTTGGGCCGGGATGAGGTGCCACCTTGTGCGTAGAAGCCCTGCACACAGGCAAGAAGCCCCCCAGGCCCGCGGCGCACCCGACCCTGGAGCCCCCTGGCCGGATGCAGCCACAGGGAACGGGGCTTCTGAGTTGGCAGGCCCCATTCCCGAAGCATCCACGGGCACTTCCCGAAGGGCTGACACCTGCTGCGCCTCAGCAGCCAGCCAACCTCCCTCCCTCTGGTCGGGCACTGCACGCCACACAGCCACTTGTGTCCCCTGTGTCCCTCCCTGGAGGCCGCAGCCCATTTTGGGTTTTGGCACAGACGGGCCCCTCTCGGCTTCCGTAGTCCATTTGTCCCCGGAGCCTGCCAGACCCGTGGCTCTAGGAGGCTGCCCAGGGGCGCTGCCAACAGCCCCCAGGTGCTGGCTAGCCGCAGCAGCCGGCCATGGGGGAGCACACAAAACTGCGGGTGTCCCCAGGCCGCACACACGTACTGCCCCGCGCTTCCCGGCGTTGCAAATAGGTCCCCCGGGAAGCCCCGCCGGCCCTAGGGTCTTGTCGGGCGGGGCCGACACACGGTGGGTGAGTGGGGAGGGCTGCTGCTGGCACACACCCACTCCTGAAGCCCACTGGGGCGGTCCAAGGGTGAGGAGCTCGGAGCTCGGTCAGGGCTGTCCCAGCAGAACTTTTTGAGGGTGGACGGACACGCCCGCGGGCAATCAGGTGTTGCGGGCAGGCCCCGGGGGCAGGCCCTGCTGAGTCCCCGAGCGCCACCTGGGTTCCTGCCACCACCCTTGGGCCGGGATGAGGTGCCACCTTGTGCGTAGAAGCCCTGCACACAGGCAAGAAGCCCCCCAGGCCCGCGGCGCACCCGACCCTGGAGCCCCCTGGCCGGATGCAGCCACAGGGAACGGGGGTTCTGAGTTGGCAGGCCCCATTCCCGAAGCATCCACGGGCACTTCCCGAAGGGCTGACACCTGCTGCGCCTCAGCAGCCAGCCAACCTCCCTCCCTCTGGTCGGGCACTGCAAGCCACACAGCCACTTGTGTCCCCTGTGTCCCTCCCTGGAGGCCGCAGCGCGTTTTGGGTTTTGGCGCGGACGGGCCCCTCTCGGCTTCCGTAGTCCATTTGCCCCCGGAGCCTGTCAGACCCCTGGCTCTAGGAGGCTGCCCAGGGGCGCTGCCAACAGCCCCCAGGTGCTGGCTAGCCGCCTCGGCCGGCCACGGGGGGAGCACACACACCTGCGGGTGTCCCCGGGCCGCACAAACGAACTGCCCCGCGCTTCCTGGCGTTGCAAATAGGCCCCCCGGGAAGCCCCGCCGGCCCTAGGGGCTTGTCGGGCGGGGCCGACACACGGTGGGTGAGTGGGGAGGGCTGCTGCTGGCAAACACCCACTCCTGAAGCCTACTGGGGCGGTCCAAGGGTGAGGAGCTCGGAGCTCGGTCAGGGCTGTCCCAGCAGAACTTTTTGAGGGTGGACGGACACGCCCGCGGGCAATCAGGTGTTGCGGGTAGGCCCCGGGGGCAGGCCCTGCTGAGTCCCCGAGCGCCACCTGGGTTCCTGCCACCACCCTTGGGCCGGGAAGAGGTGCCACCTTGTGCGTAGAAGCCCTGCACACAGGCAAGAACCCCCCCAGGCCCGAGGCGCACCCGACCCTGGAGCCCCCTGGCCGGATGCAGCTACAGGGAACGGGGTTCTTTGTTGGCAGGCCCCATTCCCGAAGCATCCACGGGCACTTCCCGAAGGGCTGACACCTGCTGCGCCTCAGCAGCCAGCCAACCTCCCTCCCTCTGGTCGGGCACTGCAAGCCACACAGCCACTTGTGTCCCCTGTGTCCCTCCCTGGAGGCCGCAGCGCGTTTTGGGTTTTGGCGCGGACGGGCCCCTCTCGGCTTCCGTAGTCCATTTGCCCCCGGAGCCTGCCAGACCCCTGGCTCTAGGAGGCTGCCCAGGGGCGCTGCCAACAGCCCCCAGGTGCTGGCTAGCCGCCTCGGCCGGCCACGGGGGGAGCACACACACCTGCGGGTGTCCCCGGGCCGCACACACGAACTGCCCCGCGCTTCCTGGCGTTGCAAATAGGCCCCCCGGGAAGCCCCGCCCGCCCTAGGTGCTTGTCGTTGGGGCCGACGCAAGGTGGTTGACTGGGGAGGGCTGCTGCTGGCACACACCCACTCCTGAAGCCCACTGGGGCGGTCCAAGGGCGAGGAGCTCGGAGCTCGGTCAGGGCTGTCCCAGCAGAACTTTTTGAGGGTGGACGGACACGCCCGCGGGCAATCAGGTGTTGCGGGCAGGCCCCGGGGGCAGGCCCTGCTGAGTCCCCGAGCGCCACCTGGGTTCCTGCCACCACCCTTGGGCCGGGATGAGGTGCCACCTTGTGCGTAGAAGCCCTGCACACAGGCAAGAAGCCCCCCAGGCCCGCGGCGCACCCGACCCTGGAGCCCCCTGGCCGGATGCAGCCACAGGGAACGGGGGTTCTGAGTTGGCAGGCCCCATTCCCGAAGCATCCACGGGCACTTCCCGAAGGGCTGACACCTGCTGCGCCTCAGCAGCCAGCCAACCTCCCTCCCTCTGGTTGGGCACTGCAAGCCACACAGCCACTTGTGTCCCCTGTGTCCCTCCATGGAGGCCGCAGCGCGTTTTGGGTTTTGGCGCGGACGGGCCCCTCTCGGCTTCCGTAGTCCATTTGCCCCCGGAGCCTGCCAGACCCCTGGCTCTAGGAGGCTGCCCAGGGGCGCTGCCAACAGCCCCCAGGTGCTGGCTAGCCGCCTCGGCCGGCCACGGGGGGAACACACACACCTGCGGGTGTCCCCGGGCCGCACACACGAACTGCCCCGCGCTTCCTGGCGTTGCAAATAGGCCCCCCGGGAAGCCCCGCCCGCCCTAGGTGCTTGTCGTTGGGGCCGACGCAAGGTGGTTGACTGGGGAGGGCTGCTGCTGGCACACACCCACTCCTGAAGCCCACTGGGGCGGTCCAAGGGCGAGGAGCTCGGAGCTCGGTCAGGGCTGTCCCAGCAGAACTTTTTGAGGGTGGACGGACACGCCCGCGGGCAATCAGGTGTTGCGGGCAGGCCCCGGGGGCAGGCCCTGCTGAGTCCCCGAGCGCCACCTGGGTTCCTGCCACCACCCTTGGGCCGGGATGAGGTGCCACCTTGTGCGTAGAAGCCCTGCACACAGGCAAGAAGCCCCCCAGGCCCGCGGCGCACCCGACCCTGGAGCCCCCTGGCCGGATGCAGCCACAGGGAACGGGGCTTCTTTGTTGGCAGGCCCCATTCCCGACGCATCCACGGGCACTTCCCGAAGGGCTGACACCTGCTGCGCCTCAGCAGCCAGCCAACCTCCCTCCCTCTGGTCGGGCACTGCAAGCCACACAGCCACTTGTGTCCCCTGTGTCCCTCCCTGGAGGCCGCAGCGCGTTTTGGGTTTTGGCGCGGACGGGCCCCTCTCGGCTTCCGTAGTCCATTTGCCCCCGGAGACTGCCAGACCCCTGGCTCTAGGAGGCTGCCCAGGGGCGCTGCCAACAGCCCCCAGGTGCTGGCTAGCCGCCTCGGCCGGCCACGGGGGGAGCACACACACCTGCGGGTGTCCCCGGGCCGCACACACGAACTGCCCCGCGCTTCCTGGCTTGCAAATAGGCCCCCCGGGAAGCCCCGCCCGCCCTAGGGGCTTGTCGGGTGGGGCCGACGCAAGGTGGTTGACTGGGGAGGGCTGCTGCTGGCACACACCCACTCCTGAAGCCCACTGGGGCGGTCCAAGGGCGAGGAGCTCAGTGCTCGGTCAGGGCTGTCCCAGCAGAACTTTTTGAGGGTGGACGGACACGCCCGCGGGCAATCAGGTGTTGCGGGCAGGCCCCGGGGGCAGGCCCTGCTGAGTCCCCGAGCGCCACCTGGGTTCCTGCCACCACCCTTGGGCCGGGATGAGGTGCCACCTTGTGCGTAGAAGCCCTGCACACAGGCAAGAAGCCCCCCAGGCCCGCGGCGCACCCGACCCTGGAGCCCCCTGGCCGGATGCAGCCACAGGGAACGGGGTTTCTGAGTTGGCAGGCCCCATTCCCGAAGCATCCACGGGCACTTCCCGAAGGGCTGACACCTGCTGCGCCTCAGCAGCCAGCCAACCTCCCTCCCTCTGGTCGGGCACTGCAAGCCTCACAGCCACTTGTGTCCCCTGTGTCCCTCCCTGGAGGCCGCAGCGCGTTTTGGGTTTTGGCGCGGACGGGCCCCTCTCGGCTTCCGTAGTCCATTTGCCCCCGGAGCCTGCCAGACCCCTGGCTCTAGGAGGCTGCCCAGGGGCGCTGCCAACAGCCCCCAGGTGCTGGCTAGCCGCCTCGGCCGGCCACGGGGGGAGCACACACACCTGCGGGTGTCCCCGGGCCGCACACACGAACTGCCCCGCGCTTCCTGGCGTTGCAAATAGGCCCCGCGGGAAGCCCCGCCCGCCGTAGGTGCTTGTCGTTGGGGCCGACGCAAGGTGGTTGACTGGGGAGGGCTGCTGCTGGCACACACCCACTCCTGAAGCCCACTGGGGCGGTCCAAGGGCGAGGAGCTCGGAGCTCGGTCAGGGCTGTCCCAGCAGAACTTTTTGAGGGTGGACGGACACGCCCGCGGGCAATCAGGTGTTGCGGGCAGGCCCCGGGGGCAGGCCCTGCTGAGTCCCCGAGCGCCACCTGGGTTCCTGCCACCACCCTTGGGCCGGGATGAGGTGCCACCTTGTGCGTAGAAGCCCTGCACACAGGCAAGAAGCCCCCCAGGCCCGCGGCGCACCCGACCCTGGAGCCCCCTGGCCGGATGCAGCCACAGGGAACGGGGGTTCTGAGTTGGCAGGCCCCATTCCCGAAGCATCCACGGGCACTTCCCGAAGGGCTGACACCTGCTGCGCCTCAGCAGCCAGCCAACCTCCCTCCCTCTGGTCGGGCACTGCAAGCCACACAGCCACTTGTGTCCCCTGTGTCCCTCCCTGGAGGCCGCAGCGCGTTTTGGGTTTTGGCGTGGACGGGCCCCTCTCGGCTTCCGTAGTCCATTTGCCCCCGGAGCCTGCCAGACCCCTGGCTCTAGGAGGCTGCCCAGGGGCGCTGCCAACAGCCCCCAGGTGCTGGCTAGCCGCCTCAGCCGGCCACGGGGGGAGCACACACACCTGCGGGTGTCCCCGGGCCGCACACACGAACTGCCCCGCGCTTCCTGGCGTTGCAAATAGGCCCCCCGGGAAGCCCCGCCCGCCCTAGGTGCTTGTCGTTGGGGCCGACGCAAGGTGGTTGACTGGGGAGGGCTGCTGCTGGCACACACCCACTCCTGAAGCCCACTGGGGCGGTCCAAGGGCGAGGAGCTCGGAGCTCGGTCAGGGCTGTCCCAGCAGAACTTTTTGAGGGTGGACGGACACGCCCGCGGGCAATCAGGTGTTGCGGGCAGGCCCCGGGGGCAGGCCCTGCTGAGTCCCCGAGCGCCACCTGGGTTCCTGCCACCACCCTTGGGCCGGGATGAGGTGCCACCTTGTGCGTAGAAGCCCTGCACACAGGCAAGAAGCCCCCCAGGCCCGCGGCGCACCCGACCCTGGAGCCCCCTGGCCGGATGCAGCCACAGGGAACGGGGGTTCTGAGTTGGCAGGCCCCATTCCCGAAGCATCCACGGGCACTTCCCGAAGGGCTGACACCTGCTGCGCCTCAGCAGCCAGCCAACCTCCCTCCCTCTGGTTGGGCACTGCAAGCCACACAGCCACTTGTGTCCCCTGTGTCCCTCCCTGGAGGCCGCAGCGCGTTTTGGGTTTTGGCGCGGACGGGCCCCTCTCGGCTTCCGTAGTCCATTTGCCCCCGGAGCCTGCCAGACCCCTGGCTCTAGGAGGCTGCCCAGGGGCGCTGCCAACAGCCCCCAGGTGCTGGCTAGCCGCCTCGGCCGGCCACGGGGGGAGCACACACACCTGCGGGTGTCCCCGGGCCGCACACACGAACTGCCCCGCGCTTCCTGGCGTTGCAAATAGGCCCCCCGGGAAGCCCCGCCCGCCCTAGGTGCTTGTCGTTGGGGCCGACGCAAGGTGGTTGACTGGGGAGGGCTGCTGCTGGCACACACCCACTCCTGAAGCCCACTGGGGCGGTCCAAGGGCGAGGAGCTCGGAGCTCGGTCAGGGCTGTCCCAGCAGAACTTTTTGAGGGTGGACGGACACGCCCGCGGGCAATCAGGTGTTGCGGGCAGGCCCTGGGGGCAGGCCCTGCTGAGTCCCCGAGCGCCACCTGGGTTCCTGCCACCACCCTTGGGCCGGGATGAGGTGCCACCTTGTGCGTAGAAGCCCTGCACACAGGCAAGAAGCCCCCCAGGCCCGCGGCGCACCCGACCCTGGAGCCCCCTGGCCGGATGCAGCCACAGGGAACGGGGGTTCTGAGTTGGCAGGCCCCATTCCCGAAGCATCCACGGGCACTTCCCGAAGGGCTGACACCTGCTGCGCCTCAGCAGCCAGCCAACCTCCCTCCCTCTGGTCGGGCACTGCAAGCCACACAGCCACTTGTGTCCCCTGTGTCCCTCCCTGGAGGCCGCAGCGCGTTTTGGGTTTTGGCGCGGACGGGCCCCTCTCGGCTTCCGTAGTCCATTTGCCCCCGGAGCCTGCCAGACCCCTGGCTCTAGGAGGCTGCCCAGGGGCGCTGCCAACAGCCCCCAGGTGCTGGCTAGCCGCCTCGGCCGGCCACGGGGGGAGCACACACACCTGAGGGTGTCCCCGGGCCGCACACACGAACTGCCCCGCGCTTCCTGGCGTTGCAAATAGGCCCCCCGGGAAGCCCCGCCCGCCCTAGGTTCTTGTAGTTGGGGCCGACGCAAGGTGGTTGACTGGGGAGGGCTGCTGCTGGCACACACCCACTCCTGAAGCCCACTGGGGCGGTCCAAGGGCGAGGAGCTCGGAGCTCGGTCAGGGCTGTCCCAGCAGAACTTTTTGAGGGTGGACGGACACGCCCGCGGGCAATCAGGTGTTGCGGGCAGGCCCCGGGGGCAGGCCCTGCTGAGTCCCCGAGCGCCACCTGGGTTCCTGCCACCACCCTTGGGCCGGGATGAGGTGCCACCTTGTGCGTAGAAGCCCTGCACACAGGCAAGAAGCCCCCCAGGCCCGCGGCGCACCCGACCCTGGAGCCCCCTGGCCGGATGCAGCCACAGGGAACGGGGGTTCTGAGTTGGCAGGCCCCATTCCCGAAGCATCCACGGGCACTTCCCAAAGGGCTGACACCTGCTGCGCCTCAGCAGCCAGCCAACCTCCCTCCCTCTGGTCGGGCACTGCAAGCCACACAGCCACTTGTGTCCCCTGTGTCCCTCCCTGGAGGCCGCAGCGCGTTTTGGGTTTTGGCACGGACGGGCCCCTCTCGGCTTCCGTAGTCCATTTGCCCCCGGAGCCTGTCAGACCCCTGGCTCTAGGAGGCTGCCCAGGGGCGCTGCCAACAGCCCCCAGGTGCTGGCTAGCCGCCTCGGCCGGCCACGGGGGGAGCACACACACCTGCGGGTGTCCCCGGGCCGCACAAACGAACTGCCCCGCGCTTCCTGGCGTTGCAAATAGGCCCCCCGGGAAGCCCCGCCGGCCCTAGGGGCTTGTCGGGCGGGGCCGACACACGGTGGGTGAGTGGGGAGGGCTGCTGCTGGCAAACACCCACTCCTGAAGCCTACTGGGGCGGTCCAAGGGTGAGGAGCTCGGAGCTCGGTCAGGGCTGTCCCAGCAGAACTTTTTGAGGGTGGACGGACACGCCCGCGGGCAATCAGGTGTTGCGGGTAGGCCCCGGGGGCAGGCCCTGCTGAGTCCCCGAGCGCCACCTGGGTTCCTGCCACCACCCTTGGGCCGGGAAGAGGTGCCACCTTGTGCGTAGAAGCCCTGCACACAGGCAAGGACCCCCCCAGGCCCGAGGCGCACCCGACCCTGGAGCCCCCTGGCCGGATGCAGCCACAGGGAACGGGGTTCTTTGTTGGCAGGCCCCATTCCCGAAGCATCCACGGGCACTTCCCGAAGGTCTGACACCTGCTGCGCCTCAGCAGCCAGCCAACCTCCCTCCCTCTGGTCGGGCACTGCAAGCCACACAGCCACTTGTGTCCCCTGTGTCCCTCCCTGGAGGCCGCAGCACGTTTTGGGTTTTGGCGCGGACGGGCCCCTCTCGGCTTCCGTAGTCCATTTGCCCCCGGAGCCTGCCAGACCCCTGGCTCTAGGAGGCTGCCCAGGGGCGCTGCCAACAGCCCCCAGGTGCTGGCTAGCCGCCTCGGCCGGCCACGGGGGGAGCACACACACCTGCGGGTGTCCCCGGGCCGCACACACGAACTGCCCCGCGCTTCCTGGCGTTGCAAATAGGCCCCGCGGGAAGCCCCGCCCGCCCTAGGGGCTTGTAGGGTGGGGCCGACGCACGGTGGTTGACTGGGGAGGGCTGCTGCTGGCACACACCCACTCCTGAAGCCCACTGGGGCGGTCCAAGGGCGAGGAGCTCGGAGCTCGGTCAGGGCTGTCCCAGCAGAACTTTTTGAGGGTGGACGGACACGCCCGCGGGCAATCAGGTGTTGCGGGCAGGCCCCGGGGGCAGGCCCTGCTGAGTCCCCGAGCGCCACCTGGGTTCCTGCCACCACCCTTGGGCCGGGATGAGGTGCCACCTTGTGCGTAGAAGCCCTGCACACAGGCAAGAAGCCCCCCAGGCCCGCGGCGCACCCGACCCTGGAGCCCCCTGGCCGGATGCAGCCACAGGGAACGGGGCTTCTGAGTTGGCAGGCCCCATTCCCGAAGCATCCACGGGCACTTCCCGAAGGGCTGACACCTGCTGCGCCTCAGCAGCCAGCCAACCTCCCTCCCTCTGGTCGGGCACTGCAAGCCACACAGCCACTTGTGTCCCCTGTGTCCCTCCCTGGAGGCCGCAGCGCGTTTTGGGTTTTGGCGCGGACGGGCCCCTCTCGGCTTCCGTAGTCCATTTGCCCCCGGAGCCTGCCAGACCCCTGGCTCTAGGAGGCTGCCCAGGGGCGCTGCCAACAGCCCCCAGGTGCTGGCTAGCCGCCTCGGCCGGCCACGGGGGGAGCACACACACCTGCGGGTGTCCCCGGGCCGCACACACGAACTGCCCCGCGCTTCCTGGCGTTGCAAATAGGCCCCCCGGGAAGCCCCGCCCGCCCTAGGTTCTTGTCCTTGGGGCCGACGCAAGGTGGTTGACTGGGGAGGGCTGCTGCTGGCACACACCCACTCCTGAAGCCCACTGGGGCGGTCCAAGGGCGAGGAGCTCGGAGCTCGGTCAGGGCTGTCCCAGCAGAACTTTTTGAGGGTGGACGGACACGCCCGCGGGCAATCAGGTGTTGCGGGCAGGCCCCGGGGGCAGGCCCTGCTGAGTCCCCGAGCGCCACCTGGGTTCCTGCCACCACCCTTGGGCCGGGATGAGGTGCCACCTTGTGCGTAGAAGCCCTGCACACAGGCAAGAAGCCCCCCAGGCCCGCGGCGCACCCGACCCTGGAGCCCCCTGGCCGGATGCAGCCACAGGGAACGGGGGTTCTGAGTTGGCAGGCCCCATTCCCGAAGCATCCACGGGCACTTCCCGAAGGGCTGACACCTGCTGCGCCTCAGCAGCCAGCCAACCTCCCTCCCTCTGGTCGGGCACTGCAAGCCACACAGCCACTTGTGTCCCCTGTGTCCCTCCCTGGAGGCCGCAGCGCGTTTTGGGTTTTGGCGCGGACGGGCCCCTCTCGGCTTCCGTAGTCCATTTGCCCCCGGAGCCTGCCAGACCCCTGGCTCTAGGAGGCTGCCCAGGGGCGCTGCCAACAGCCCCCAGGTGCTGGCTAGCCGCCTCGGCCGGCCACGGGGGGAGCACACACACCTGCGGGTGTCCCCGGGCCGCACACACGAACTGCCCCGCGCTTCCTGGCGTTGCAAATAGGCCCCGCGGGAAGCCCCGCCCGCCGTAGGTGCTTGTCGTTGGGGCCGACGCAAGGTGGTTGACTGGGGAGGGCTGCTGCTGGCACACACCCACTCCTGAAGCCCACTGGGGCGGTCCAAGGGCGAGGAGCTCGGAGCTCGGTCAGGGCTGTCCCAGCAGAACTTTTTGAGGGTGGACGGACACGCCCGCGGGCAATCAGGTGTTGCGGGCAGGCCCCGGGGGCAGGCCCTGCTGAGTCCCCGAGCGCCACCTGGGTTCCTGCCACCACCCTTGGGCCGGGATGAGGTGCCACCTTGTGCGTAGAAGCCCTGCACACAGGCAAGAAGCCCCCCAGGCCCGCGGCGCACCCGACCCTGGAGCCCCCTGGCCGGATGCAGCCACAGGGAACGGGGGTTCTGAGTTGGCAGGCCCCATTCCCGAAGCATCCACGGGCACTTCCCGAAGGGCTGACACCTGCTGCGCCTCAGCAGCCAGCCAACCTCCCTCCCTCTGGTCGGGCACTGCAAGCCACACAGCCACTTGTGTCCCCTGTGTCCCTCCCTGGAGGCCGCAGCGCGTTTTGGGTTTTGGCGCGGACGGGCCCCTCTCGGCTTCCGTAGTCCATTTGCCCCCGGAGCCTGCCAGACCCCTGGCTCTAGGAGGCTGCCCAGGGGCGCTGCCAACAGCCCCCAGGTGCTGGCTAGCCGCCTCGGCCGGCCACGGGGGGAGCACACACACCTGCGGGTGTCCCCGGGCCGCACACACGAACTGCCCCGCGCTTCCTGGCGTTGCAAATAGGCCCCCCGGGAAGCCCCGCCCGCCCTAGGTGCTTGTCGTTGGGGCCGACGCAAGGTGGTTGACTGGGGAGGGCTGCTGCTGGCACACACCCACTCCTGAAGCCCACTGGGGCGGTCCAAGGGCGAGGAGCTCGGAGCTCGGTCAGGGCTGTCCCAGCAGAACTTTTTGAGGGTGGACGGACACGCCCGCGGGCAATCAGGTGTTGCGGGCAGGCCCCGGGGGCAGGCCCTGCTGAGTCCCCGAGCGCCACCTGGGTTCCTGCCACCACCCTTGGGCCGGGATGAGGTGCCACCTTGTGCGTAGAAGCCCTGCACACAGGCAAGAAGCCCCCCAGGCCCGCGGCGCACCCGACCCTGGAGCCCCCTGGCCGGATGCAGCCACAGGGAACGGGGGTTCTGAGTTGGCAGGCCCCATTCCCGAAGCATCCACGGGCACTTCCCGAAGGGCTGACACCTGCTGCGCCTCAGCAGCCAGCCAACCTCCCTCCCTCTGGTTGGGCACTGCAAGCCACACAGCCACTTGTGTCCCCTGTGTCCCTCCCTGGAGGCCGCAGCGCGTTTTGGGTTTTGGCGCGGACGGGCCCCTCTCGGCTTCCGTAGTCCATTTGCCCCCGGAGCCTGCCAGACCCCTGGCTCTAGGAGGCTGCCCAGGGGCGCTGCCAACAGCCCCCAGGTGCTGGCTAGCCGCCTCGGCCGGCCACGGGGGGAGCACACACACCTGCGGGTGTCCCCGGGCCGCACACACGAACTGCCCCGCGCTTCCTGGCGTTGCAAATAGGCCCCCCGGGAAGCCCCGCCTGCCCTAGGTGCTTGTCGTTGGGGCCGACGCAAGGTGGTTGACTGGGGAGGGCTGCTGCTGGCACACACCCACTCCTGAAGCGCACTGGGGCGGTCCAAGGGCGAGGAGCTCGGAGCTCGGTCAGGGCTGTCCCAGCAGAACTTTTTGAGGGTGGACGGACACGCCCGCGGGCAATCAGGTGTTGCGGGCAGGCCCTGGGGGCAGGCCCTGCTGAGTCCCCGAGCGCCACCTGGGTTCCTGCCACCACCCTTGGGCCGGGATGAGGTGCCACCTTGTGCGTAGAAGCCCTGCACACAGGCAAGAAGCCCCCCAGGCCCGCGGCGCACCCGACCCTGGAGCCCCCTGGCCGGATGCAGCCACAGGGAACGGGGGTTCTGAGTTGGCAGGCCCCATTCCCGAAGCATCCACGGGCACTTCCCGAAGGGCTGACACCTGCTGCGCCTCAGCAGCCAGCCAACCTCCCTCCCTCTGGTCGGGCACTGCAAGCCACACAGCCACTTGTGTCCCCTGTGTCCCTCCCTGGAGGCCGCAGCGCGTTTTGGGTTTTGGCGCGGACGGGCCCCTCTCGGCTTCCGTAGTCCATTTGCCCCCGGAGCCTGCCAGACCCCTGGCTCTAGGAGGCTGCCCAGGGGCGCTGCCAACAGCCCCCAGGTGCTGGCTAGCCGCCTCGGCCGGCCACGGGGGGAGCACACACACCTGCGGGTGTCCCCGGGCCGCACACACGAACTGCCCCGCGCTTCCTGGCGTTGCAAATAGGCCCCGCGGGAAGCCCCGCCCGCCGTAGGTGCTTGTCGTTGGGGCCGACGCAAGGTGGTTGACTGGGGAGGGCTGCTGCTGGCACACACCCACTCCTGAAGCCCACTGGGGCGGTCCAAGGGCGAGGAGCTCGGAGCTCGGTCAGGGCTGTCCCAGCAGAACTTTTTGAGGGTGGACGGACACGCCCGCGGGCAATCAGGTGTTGCGGGCAGGCCCCGGGGGCAGGCCCTGCTGAGTCCCCGAGCGCCACCTGGGTTCCTGCCACCACCCTTGGGCCGGGATGAGGTGCCACCTTGTGCGTAGAAGCCCTGCACACAGGCAAGAAGCCCCCCAGGCCCGCGGCGCACCCGACCCTGGAGCCCCCTGGCCGGATGCAGCCACAGGGAACGGGGGTTCTGAGTTGGCAGGCCCCATTCCCGAAGCATCCACGGGCACTTCCCGAAGGGCTGACACCTGCTGCGCCTCAGCAGCCAGCCAACCTCCCTCCCTCTGGTCGGGCACTGCAAGCCACACAGCCACTTGTGTCCCCTGTGTCCCTCCCTGGAGGCCGCAGCGCGTTTTGGGTTTTGGCGTGGACGGGCCCCTCTCGGCTTCCGTAGTCCATTTGCCCCCGGAGCCTGCCAGACCCCTGGCTCTAGGAGGCTGCCCAGGGGCGCTGCCAACAGCCCCCAGGTGCTGGCTAGCCGCCTCGGCCGGCCACGGGGGGAGCACACACACCTGCGGGTGTCCCCGGGCCGCACACACGAACTGCCCCGCGCTTCCTGGCGTTGCAAATAGGCCCCCCGGGAAGCCCCGCCCGCCCTAGGTGCTTGTCGTTGGGGCCGACGCAAGGTGGTTGACTGGGGAGGGCTGCTGCTGGCACACACCCACTCCTGAAGCCCACTGGGGCGGTCCAAGGGCGAGGAGCTCGGAGCTCGGTCAGGGCTGTCCCAGCAGAACTTTTTGAGGGTGGACGGACACGCCCGCGGGCAATCAGGTGTTGCGGGCAGGTCCCGGGGGCAGGCCCTGCTGAGTCCCCGAGCGCCACCTGGGTTCCTGCCACCACCCTTGGGCCGGGATGAGGTGCCACCTTGTGCGTAGAAGCCCTGCACACAGGCAAGAAGCCCCCCAGGCCCGCGGCGCACCCGACCCTGGAGCCCCCTGGCCGGATGCAGCCACAGGGAACGGGGGTTCTGAGTTGGCAGGCCCCATTCCCGAAGCATCCACGGGCACTTCCCGAAGGGCTGACACCTGCTGCGCCTCAGCAGCCAGCCAACCTCCCTCCCTCTGGTTGGGCACTGCAAGCCACACAGCCACTTGTGTCCCCTGTGTCCCTCCCTGGAGGCCGCAGCGCGTTTTGGGTTTTGGCGCGGACGGGCCCCTCTCGGCTTCCGTAGTCCATTTGCCCCCGGAGCCTGCCAGACCCCTGGCTCTAGGAGGCTGCCCAGGGGCGCTGCCAACAGCCCCCAGGTGCTGGCTAGCCGCCTCGGCCGGCCACGGGGGGAGCACACACACCTGCGGGTGTCCCCGGGCCGCACACACGAACTGCCCCGCGCTTCCTGGCGTTGCAAATAGGCCCCCCGGGAAGCCCCGCCCGCCCTAGGTGCTTGTCGTTGGGGCCGACGCAAGGTGGTTGACTGGGGAGGGCTGCTGCTGGCACACACCCACTCCTGAAGCCCACTGGGGCGGTCCAAGGGCGAGGAGCTCGGAGCTCGGTCAGGGCTGTCCCAGCAGAACTTTTTGAGGGTGGACGGACACGCCCGCGGGCAATCAGGTGTTGCGGGCAGGCCCTGGGGGCAGGCCCTGCTGAGTCCCCGAGCGCCACCTGGGTTCCTGCCACCACCCTTGGGCCGGGATGAGGTGCCACCTTGTGCGTAGAAGCCCTGCACACAGGCAAGAAGCCCCCCAGGCCCGCGGCGCACCCGACCCTGGAGCCCCCTGGCCGGATGCAGCCACAGGGAACGGGGGTTCTGAGTTGGCAGGCCCCATTCCCGAAGCATCCACGGGCACTTCCCGAAGGGCTGACACCTGCTGCGCCTCAGCAGCCAGCCAACCTCCCTCCCTCTGGTCGGGCACTGCAAGCCACACAGCCACTTGTGTCCCCTGTGTCCCTCCCTGGAGGCCGCAGCGCGTTTTGGGTTTTGGCGCGGACGGGCCCCTCTCGGCTTCCGTAGTCCATTTGCCCCCGGAGCCTGCCAGACCCCTGGCTCTAGGAGGCTGCCCAGGGGCGCTGCCAACAGCCCCCAGGTGCTGGCTAGCTGCAGCGGCCGGCCACGGGGGGAGCACACACACCTGCGGGTGTCCCCGGGCCGCACACACGAACTGCCCCGCGCTTCCTGGCGTTGCAAATAGGCCCCCCGGGAAGCCCCGCCCGCCCTAGGGGCTTGTCGGGTGGGGCCGACACAAGGTGGTTGACTGGGGAGGGCTGCTGCTGGCACACACCCACTCCTGAAGCCCACTGGGGCGGTCCAAGGGCGAGGAGCTCGGAGCTCGGTCAGGGCTGTCCCAGCAGAACTTTTGGAGGGTGGACAGACACGCCCGCGGGCAATCAGGTGTTGCGGGCAGGCCCCGGGGGCAGGCCCTGCTGAGTCCCCGAGCGCCACCTGGGTTCCTGCCACCACCCTTGGGCCGGGATGAGGTGCCACCTTGTGCGTAGAAGCCCTGCACACAGGCAAGAAGCCCCCCAGGCCCGCGGCGCACCCGACCCTGGAGCCCCCTGGCCGGATGCAGCCACAGGGAACGGGGCTTCTGAGTTGGCAGGCCCCATTCCCGAAGCATCCACGGGTACTTCCCGAAGGGCTGACACCTGCTGCGCCTCAGCAGCCAGCCAACCTCCCTCCCTCTGGTCGGGCACTGCACGCCACACAGCCACTTGTGTCCCCTGTGTCCCCCCCTGGAGGCCGCAGCGCGTTTTGGGTTTTGGTGCAGACGGGCCCCTCTCGGCTTCCGTAGTCCATTTGCCCCCGGAGCCTGCCAGACCCCTGGCTCTAGGAGGCTGCCCAGGGGCGCTGCCAACAGCCCCCAGGTGCTGGCTAGCCGCAGCAGCCGGCCACGGGGGAGCACACACACCTGCGGGTGTCCCCAGGCCGCACACACGGACTGCCCCGCGCTTCCCGGCGTTGCAAATAGGTCCCCCGGGAAGCCCCGCCGGCCCTAGGGGCTTGTCGGGTGGGGCCGACACACGGTGGTTGACTGGGGAGGGCTGCTGCTGGCACACACCCACTCCTGAAGCCCACTGGGGCGGTCCAAGGGCGAGGAGCTCGGAGCTCGGTCAGGGCTATCCCAGCAGAACTTTTTGAGGGTGGACGGACACGCCCGCGGGCAATCAGGTGTTGCGCGCAGGCCCCGGGGGCAGGCCCTGCTGAGTCCCCGAGCGCCACCTGGGTTCCAGCCACCACCCTTGGGCCGGGAAGAGGTGCCACCTTGTGAGTAGATGCCCTGCACACAGGCAAGAACCCCCCCAGGCCCGAGGCGCACCCGACCCTGGAGCCCCCTGGCCGGATGCAGCCACAGGGAACGGGGGTTCTGAGTTGGCAGGCCCCATTCCCGAAGCATCCACGGGCACTTCCCGAAGGGCTGACACCTGCTGCGCCTCAGCAGCCTGCCAACCTCCAACCCTCTGGTCGGGCACTGCAAGCCACACAGCCACTTGTGTCCCCTGTGTCCCTCCCTGGAGGCCGCAGCGCGTTTTGGGTTTTGGCGCGGACGGGCCCCTCTCGGCTTCCGTAGTCCATTTGCCCCCGGAGCCTGCCAGACCCCTGGCTCTAGGAGGCTGCCCAGGGGCGCTGCCAACAGCCCCCAGGTGCTGGCTAGCCGCAGCAGCGGGCCACGGGGGAGCACACACACCTACGGGTGTCCCCAGGCCGCACACACGGACTGCCCCGCGCTTCCCGGCGTGGCAAATAGGTCCCCCGGGAAGCCCCGCCGGCCCTAGGGGCTTGTCGGGCGGAGCCGACACACGGTGGGTGAGTGGGGAGGGCTGCTGCTGGCACACACCCACTCCTGAAGCCCACTGGGGCGGTCCAAGGGCGAGGAGCTCGGAGCTCGGTCAGGGCTGTCCCAGCAGAACTTTTTGAGGGTGGACGGACACGGCCGCGGGCAATCAGGTGTTGCGGGCAGGCCCCGGGGGCAGGCCCTGCTGAGTCCCCGAGCGCCACCTGGGTTCCTGCCACCACCCTTGGGCCGGGATGAGGTGCCACCTTGTGCGTAGAAGCCCTGCACACAGGCAAGAAGCCCCCCAGGCCCGCGGCGCACCCGACCCTGGAGCCCCCTGGCCGGATGCAGCCACAGGGAACGGGGCTTCTGAGTTGGCAGGCCCCATTCCCGAAGCATCCACGGGCACTTCCCGAAGGGCTGACACCTGCTGCGCCTCAGCAGCCAGCCAACCTCCCTCCCTCTGGTCGGGCACTGCACGCCACACAGCCACTTGTGTCCCCTGTGTCCCTCCCTGGAGGCCGCAGCCCATTTTGGGTTTTGGCACAGACGGGCCCCTCTCGGCTTCCGTAGTCCATTTGTCCCCGGAGCCTGCCAGACCCGTGGCTCTAGGAGGCTGCCCAGGGGCGCTGCCAACAGCCCCCAGGTGCTGGCTAGCCGCAGCAGCCGGCCATGGGGGAGCAAACAAAACTGCGGGTGTCCCCAGGCCGCACACACGTACTGCCCCGCGCTTCCCGGCGTTGCAAATAGGTCCCCCGGGAAGCCCCGCCGGCCCTAGGGTCTTGTCGGGCGGGGCCGACACACGGTGGGTGAGTGGGGAGGGCTGCTGCTGGCACACACCCACTCCTGAAGCCCACTGGGGCGGTCCAAGGGTGAGGAGCTCGGAGCTCGGTCAGGGCTGTCCCAGCAGAACTTTTTGAGGGTGGACGGACACGCCCGCGGGCAATCAGGTGTTGCGGGCAGGCCCCGGGGGCAGGCCCTGCTGAGTCCCCGAGCGCCACCTGGGTTCCTGCCACCACCCTTGGGCCGGGATGAGGTGCCACCTTGTGCGTAGAAGCCCTGCACACAGGCAAGAAGCCCCCCAGGCCCGCGGCGCACCCGACCCTGGAGCCCCCTGGCCGGATGCAGCCACAGGGAACGGGGGTTCTGAGTTGGCAGGCCCCATTCCCGAAGCATCCACGGGCACTTCCCGAAGGGCTGACACCTGCTGCGCCTCAGCAGCCAGCCAACCTCCCTCCCTCTGGTCGGGCACTGCAAGCCACACAGCCACTTGTGTCCCCTGTGTCCCTCCCTGGAGGCCGCAGCGCGTTTTGGGTTTTGGCGCGGACGGGCCCCTCTCGGCTTCCGTAGTCCATTTGCCCCCGGAGCCTGTCAGACCCCTGGCTCTAGGAGGCTGCCCAGGGGCGCTGCCAACAGCCCCCAGGTGCTGGCTAGCCGCCTCGGCCGGCCACGGGGGGAGCACACACACCTGCGGGTGTCCCCGGGCCGCACAAACGAACTGCCCCGCGCTTCCTGGCGTTGCAAATAGGCCCCCCGGGAAGCCCCGCCGGCCCTAGGGGCTTGTCGGGCGGGGCCGACACACGGTGGGTGAGTGGGGAGGGCTGCTGCTGGCAAACACCCACTCCTGAAGCCTACTGGGGCGGTCCAAGGGTGAGGAGCTCGGAGCTCGGTCAGGGCTGTCCCAGCAGAACTTTTTGAGGGTGGACGGACACGCCCGCGGGCAATCAGGTGTTGCGGGTAGGCCCCGGGGGCAGGCCCTGCTGAGTCCCCGAGCGCCACCTGGGTTCCTGCCACCACCCTTGGGCCGGGAAGAGGTGCCACCTTGTGCGTAGAAGCCCTGCACACAGGCAAGAACCCCCCCAGGCCCGAGGCGCACCCGACCCTGGAGCCCCCTGGCCGGATGCAGCTACAGGGAACGGGGTTCTTTGTTGGCAGGCCCCATTCCCGAAGCATCCACGGGCACTTCCCGAAGGGCTGACACCTGCTGCGCCTCAGCAGCCAGCCAACCTCCCTCCCTCTGGTCGGGCACTGCAAGCCACACAGCCACTTGTGTCCCCTGTGTCCCTCCCTGGAGGCCGCAGCGCGTTTTGGGTTTTGGCGCGGACGGGCCCCTCTCGGCTTCCGTAGTCCATTTGCCCCCGGAGCCTGCCAGACCCCTGGCTCTAGGAGGCTGCCCAGGGGCGCTGCCAACAGCCCCCAGGTGCTGGCTAGCCGCCTCGGCCGGCCACGGGGGGAGCACACACACCTGCGGGTGTCCCCGGGCCGCACACACGAACTGCCCCGCGCTTCCTGGCGTTGCAAATAGGCCCCCCGGGAAGCCCCGCCCGCCCTAGGTGCTTGTCGTTGGGGCCGACGCAAGGTGGTTGACTGGGGAGGGCTGCTGCTGGCACACACCCACTCCTGAAGCCCACTGGGGCGGTCCAAGGGCGAGGAGCTCGGAGCTCGGTCAGGGCTGTCCCAGCAGAACTTTTTGAGGGTGGACGGACACGCCCGCGGGCAATCAGGTGTTGCGGGCAGGCCCCGGGGGCAGGCCCTGCTGAGTCCCCGAGCGCCACCTGGGTTCCTGCCACCACCCTTGGGCCGGGATGAGGTGCCACCTTGTGCGTAGAAGCCCTGCACACAGGCAAGAAGCCCCCCAGGCCCGCGGCGCACCCGACCCTGGAGCCCCCTGGCCGGATGCAGCCACAGGGAACGGGGGTTCTGAGTTGGCAGGCCCCATTCCCGAAGCATCCACGGGCACTTCCCGAAGGGCTGACACCTGCTGCGCCTCAGCAGCCAGCCAACCTCCCTCCCTCTGGTTGGGCACTGCAAGCCACACAGCCACTTGTGTCCCCTGTGTCCCTCCATGGAGGCCGCAGCGCGTTTTGGGTTTTGGCGCGGACGGGCCCCTCTCGGCTTCCGTAGTCCATTTGCCCCCGGAGCCTGCCAGACCCCTGGCTCTAGGAGGCTGCCCAGGGGCGCTGCCAACAGCCCCCAGGTGCTGGCTAGCCGCCTCGGCCGGCCACGGGGGGAACACACACACCTGCGGGTGTCCCCGGGCCGCACACACGAACTGCCCCGCGCTTCCTGGCGTTGCAAATAGGCCCCCCGGGAAGCCCCGCCCGCCCTAGGTGCTTGTCGTTGGGGCCGACGCAAGGTGGTTGACTGGGGAGGGCTGCTGCTGGCACACACCCACTCCTGAAGCCCACTGGGGCGGTCCAAGGGCGAGGAGCTCGGAGCTCGGTCAGGGCTGTCCCAGCAGAACTTTTTGAGGGTGGACGGACACGCCCGCGGGCAATCAGGTGTTGCGGGCAGGCCCCGGGGGCAGGCCCTGCTGAGTCCCCGAGCGCCACCTGGGTTCCTGCCACCACCCTTGGGCCGGGATGAGGTGCCACCTTGTGCGTAGAAGCCCTGCACACAGGCAAGAAGCCCCCCAGGCCCGCGGCGCACCCGACCCTGGAGCCCCCTGGCCGGATGCAGCCACAGGGAACGGGGGTTCTGAGTTGGCAGGCCCCATTCCCGAAGCATCCACGGGCACTTCCCGAAGGGCTGACACCTGCTGCGCCTCAGCAGCCAGCCAACCTCCCTCCCTCTGGTCGGGCACTGCAAGCCACACAGCCACTTGTGTCCCCTGTGTCCCTCCCTGGAGGCCGCAGCGCGTTTTGGGTTTTGGCGCGGACGGGCCCCTCTCGGCTTCCGTAGTCCATTTGCCCCCGGAGCCTGCCAGACCCCTGGCTCTAGGAGGCTGCCCAGGGGCGCTGCCAACAGCCCCCAGGTGCTGGCTAGCCGCCTCAGCCGGCCACGGGGGGAGCACACACA